>NW_009941297.1:161846-229080 GCF_000696875.1 Nestor notabilis | reverse complement strand
CAGGGTCCTTGGCCTTGTTCCTCAAAGGTGTTGAGGGATTTCTTCTCAGCATCAGGTCTTTCATCACCTACTGCTCAAATCTCTATCCGGAGCACTTGGGGCTAGTGGCCTGGTCCCAAGCCTATCAGTGCCAATAGAAAGATTTCCATTGGCTTCAGTGGGCCTTGGAACAGTCTTTAAATCCTTAAATAACCTGCTCTGAAAGAGTCTATCCCCAAAATTAATCAAGGGAAGGAAGGTCTGTGAAAACACAGCCATCTACGTTCCCAGCTCCCTCCCAACCCCTCCCTTCCCCTCCCCCATGTTTCAAGCACTTCTGCAGGTGATTTCTGTAATTTTAATTAATTTTAATTGCCTGATTAATTTAATTGAAACACCACGGAAATTAAATGCACACATTATGGTGTGTAATTAACGTTAAGGCAATGACACAAACTGGCCGGAGTGGAGCGAAGGTCTATATGCTCTGTTAGTGATTCATACTCTTGCTGCTGCTCAGGAACATGAGTTTGGAAGCAGTGTGAGACAGGGGCTGGTTTTGCAAGAGGTGCTGCTTGCTGGGAGAAAGCCACAGCAGGCTGGGATGAATTATGGGTGGCATGGCATGAAGCCTTGTTGATGAAACCTGCCTTGATCTGGAGGGTTTCGTCATGCCACCTGGCGAAATGAATGTGGGGTATGGGGTGGGGTGAGGGAGAAGCAGTATCCAGAGCTTTCCTCAACAGTGAAGAAAACCTTCTCGAGACAATAAAAAACCATCTATAATTGGGGTAAAATTTCCCTTTTTTTCAAGAAGTGTGAAAACTGCCGTTTTGGAAGAGGGCTCTGCTCAGTCTTCCATCTGTGCCAGGAACCATGGGTGTATTTGCATGTTAATTTTGAGTGTTCATTAGAGTCATTTTTTTATTTTCCTAACCTGAGGCTTTTTGTTATTATCAGGAGGGTGGATGGATATTTTCCACGATAAGATCTTGTTTGCTGGGTTTTTTCTTGTGTTGTGCTTATTTCCACCCCCCCTCCTTGCTTTCTTTCTCTAACCCGGTGTGTCAAATTCCAGTCTGTGTGAAAGGTGAGGGCGTGTTAGAGAAGACAATGAAATGTTCTGCATATGCAGGGAACTCTGGAAAAAGCTCAGGGCTTTGCTCGTCCCACCCCGCTCCACCCCTGCCACTCCCTTAGAGCAACACAACACTGATCGGTGAGATCATTGCTCTGGGGGGGTAATAAAACAAAACCAGAAAGGGTAATTTAGCAACGCTATATATGGAAAAATTGGCCAGTTTTGTGCAACCACTGACTACTGTGAAGATGCCAAGCTGGCAGCGGTAGACCAGGTAGGATCTTAAAGATCACTTCTGTTAAAGGCAGGGAGAGCCCCTTTAACACATTTCATAAGGTTGACACGAATAAATAATTTTGGCTGGTTTTCTTACCAATTTTACAGAATTTTCAATTCAGAATAACTCTCCTGGGTTAAACTGATTCAGCTTTAAGCTGGTGCAAATGAAAAAGAATCCATCCGTAAGACTACATTTCTTACCGTTAGCATATCCCTTTAGGAGAAAATTATGGAGGTTTTCCCAAGACAATAAATTTGCCCATTCTCTTTTCATAGCTACAGGTTCTCTCAGGCCCATCAAACTTTCCTGTGGCTATCCTTGGCTCCCAGTTCATCAGACCATTCCCAGAGATAATGTGCCCAGCTGCACATACAAGCATGTTCTCATCACTTTCTAGGGCATGGTATGGCATTGCCAGTCAGGGGAGCGTGAATAATTGTCTCCTTTGCAGGTTAAAAGCCCTAATGCATTTTAAATATAAGAACAGATAGTCCCACAGAAAGGAGGACCTGTTCTGTTCCCTGCAGAATGTCCCAATGATCAAAACATACCACTGTTAAGAAAACAAGATCAAATGTCCACTTCAGCACCCAATGGCTGAAGAAAAGCCATCCCATCCCCATAATTCCATAATTACATGGTAGTGATAAGAGCTTTCCCTTATTTTTTAGGAGACCTGCGTTAAACTCTCTCCCTGTTCCAAGTGGATTCAAACTCATTCCTCCCACACAAGAAAAGCCTCCTCATCGGGCAGCATTAATCCCTCCCAGTTGATGCTGTTCCACTTTGCAGCCCTAACCTGGATCTGGGATCCAGGTGCCTCTCTCCCAGGAGAGCAGCCTAATCAGCAGACTGGTGATTCACCCTGGCTCTTTGTCTGTGTAAGCTCTGAATTATTGCCTGCCAAGTGGAAAGTCTCCAGAGCCATCCAGATCATGCTGCCCTCGGATACCCTCCAGCTGGGAGGCTAGGCCACTCAGCAGCTGGTTGGGAAACATCTGCTTGAATTCAACTTTCTTCCTGATTCAGCTGCCTCCTCAACAAGTATCCTACTCACCTCCCTGGGGAGTGCTATGGCAGCATGCTGCTCTTAATTCCTCCCCTTGGATCTCTTCCAGTCTCAGAAACGAATTTAAATCCTAGTCAATGCAAAAAATAAATGGACTAATTCCTGAGGGTTAGCACGTTGTCTGTGGGTTCTCTGTGACTGCATATTCACATTAAATAAGACAGGAAGAGTTGAGTACATTCACCCTTCTTCATACCCAACAGCATGGGAACTCTCCAAGAAAGAAGAAATATTGAAACCGAGTTTCCCACTTCCTACACAAAGAAGCCAGCAGCTGAGCAATCACTTGATGAATAAATGTGCCCTATTGTTATTTCACCCTCACTTTTTTGGTGAAGTTGCTCTACAAATAACTCTCCCAGGTGAAGCTACCAGGAGATTTGACCTGAAAAGTGCAAGTGATTTAGTAACAGCTGAAACTGCATCTCATGGCAAATTTGGCCTATGAATGAAAAGTAATAGTTAAAAAAAGAAGGCCCATCATTTCCAGGTCCATCTTATCCAGGTGCAGTTTTAAGGAGGAGTCCAAGGAAGCTTCAGGTGCCACCGTTAGGTCCCTCCTCTGCCCCCAGGCACTCAGTGATTCACAAAGGCCCAGCAGCTGCCCTACCCAGTGCCACAGCTTCTCCTTAGATCCCCAAGGCCAAAGGAAGAGTAGCTGCGAAGCTGCTCTCCACATATACATGTGAGATGTCCTGGCCTGACCTCAACTTCCTTTGGAACTCAAATGAAAAAGGACAAGGGTCCTTGGTATGGGGACCAGGAAGAGGGAGCAGGGCTTTAACTCTGAACACAGAATCACAGAATGGCTGAAGTTGGAAGGGACCTCTGGAACTTACCTGGTCTAGCCCCCTGCTCAAACAAGACTCCCCAGAGACAGTTGCCCAGGACCATATCCAGATGGCTTTTGAACACCTCCAAGGAAAGAAATTCCAGAACCTATGCCTGGGCAACCTATGTCAGTGCATCAGGTGTTTCCTGATGTTCAGAGGGAACCTCATGTGTTTCAATTTGTGCCCAGGACCTCTTGACCTGTCACTAGGCACCACTGTAAAGAGCCTGTTTCTATTGTCTTTGCAGCCTCCTTTCAGGTATTTACATACACTGATGGGATCCCCCTGAGCCTTCTCCAGGCTGAACAATCCCAACTTTCTCAGCTTTTCCTCACAGAAGACATGCAGCAGTCCCTTCATCACCTTTGTGGCCCTTTGTTGAACTTTCTCTAGCATGTCCAGGTCTCTCTTGGACTGGAGAGCCCAGGTCTGGACACAGCACTCCAGGAATGGCCTCACCAGTGCTGAATAGAGGGGAAGGATCACCTCCAACCTGCTGCTATGTAGTGCAGCCCAGGATACCATTCACCTTCTTTGTGGCAAGAGCACATCGCTGGCTCATGTAATACCCACTCTTCATCCACCTCTAGGTATTCTTTTTATTTTCTTTATTTGAATATAGCAGGAAATAGAGGAGAAGAAAAACAGGAATAGTTAAGAAAGATAACATTTCTCACAGTACTCTTCCAGCTAGCCCTGATTTTAACCAAGAGATTACCCACTCCATCTACAAGTAAAGACCATTTGCTCCTGTCCCTTACTTCTCAGGGAACAGCAATGATTGTGTATAGAATAACCTAGCCCAGGTGACCTACAAAGCCATAGCCACTGTTATTCATATCAACAGTGGTGGTATTAATTGATAAGTATCATATAACAAATATAAGTAATAATTGTGATAATAACATTTTAAATAAAAGCAGAGGTAATAATAATAGTAACAATAATTGGATCTGCATTCCACTGTCATCTAGAGGTAGTAGAAAAGGTTACAGTCAAATTGTGGTAGACGTTATATGCAAGAAAAGCTTGTTATAGGCAAGAAAAGCTGAACTCTCCCCATTTTATCTGACTGGGTCAAAAAAGGGTACTACTATTCCCCCTCTGTACTTGAGAACAGCAGATTCAAGCCAACTTAGATTGTCAAGGATGTCCACTGATTTTAGGTGCCTCATTTTAGATTTCTAGGGCATGACTTTCCTAATACCTCAGCATTGTCAAAGGTGTTCTGTATTCCAGATGTAGATCGTATCATCTCTAACTGCCACGGTAATGGCTCAGCACATTTGCAAAGCAAGCCAGAGACCTAAATAGGGCTTCTAGGGCATTAAAGAAAGGGACTCCCGGAATTCATTAATCCCTCCAAGGACCTCATGAACACCAACAGGGACAGAGTTCCTCTCTCCAGGTGAGTATTAGGCTTCTTTGACTAAGCCCCTGCTTTCTGTTCCTGAAAATCCCCTTCTCATTCTCCGTTATGTTCTCAAATGTCTCTTGCAAAAGTGATATTCTCTTGCTACCCTGGAAACATCCCTAAAATAGAGGAATCTAAGCATCCCTGTATGAGACAAAGATCCTGGTGAAATCTGGGCTTTGATTGTGTTAGGGTTTCTTAACGGGAAATATAGAAGTCCTTAGTCATCCCTGTTATTGGCAATGAAATATATCGGGAAAAGAAAAGAGAAGAAATTCTATGGATGATTTTCAGTCACGTACAACATTTGACAAAGCTAATGATATTACAAATTTTACCTAGACAATTAATCATTTCCACAAGAGAACAACTATATCCACTACATTGACTGATGTAGATTCTGACCAAGGCACTAGATAGGAGGAGGAACTGAAGCCCATTGCAGACATTGACAAATACTGGGGTTGTTATTAAGCTTGCAGCTGAGTTACCTTTCTGCATATACATTAAATGGGGGGGTTATTGTAGAATTAAGTTCTGCTCTGAAGGGACTTTTCAGTTCATATTTCTCTGAAATATACTACATTCCCTGAAATTCTTTTCATTCAGAATAAAGTGTAAGGAAGTTTATCCAATTCTGTACAAATGCATTTATACGAACAACAAGAAGAAAGAAAAAAAGAAACAAGAGCATTTCTCCACATTTAGCTTGATACATAAATCTGCTTGAAACTCAAGAATCCAACCAAGGGTGAAAACAGCTTTGTATTATAGCCAGTGTTGCTTTCTGGGGCAAGGAATCTGTAGTCATATAATAAGACACTTTCAGGCATATATACAGGAGGTTAAAGGTCCAGTTGGATTAGCCAGTGTGTGACTTTCCAACCTCAGTACTGCATTTCTTGCTTTCTGAGTACTTGGCCACCCATTCTGAACCACATTGAAGCTGGTTACTTGCTTAGAATAAATATCAGCTTCCATATGGATGCATAACTGAGTTTCTGTATTAGACACCCTCTCCTGAATAGTATTTGTCACTTTCCAGAGACACCTTAAAACAGGATTATACAATCAAGCTAACAGGAAATGGCTTAAACCAAGCAGTGGCCATTAAATTAAAACAGCCATAACTCTTATTCTGATTACTTGAGAAGAGCCTTTTTTGGAAGAGGCATGCTTTATGTTGATTTGGCTCTGGAGAAAATGGCACAGACATCCAGAGCCATCCTGTGTTCAACAGGAACCCACTGTTTTGGAGAGATCATGAAGTTTTCTCATAGTTTATCCATGACTTCAAGGCAGGAACCACTATTCCCTAACACCTCTACAGCTCTAAGTTGAATCAGTACTCTATTAATGTTACAAATGGCTAGAGCAGAAATAATATATGGAGCAGGGAACAGAAGCCAGAATGACAGCACCCCAATCACCAAGGAGCAAAATGGGAGCAAACATAGTGTTAAGTCAAGCACATTGTGTAAAAGTTGATAGGGAGCTGTCTGCTTGAAGTTCCTCTTGTGTCCTCTCTGTCTTCCTGGAGCAAGAGACAGATTTTCATAGTTCTCGTGTCAGGAGCTAAACAGGAGCTGAGGAGACTAATAAAAAGCTGTGAATTCACTTCAGCATCAGTCCTGGCAAAGCATGCGCTGAGCAGCGAGAGCAGCAATGCCAACCTGCCTACTGGTGATGGGACCCAGACTTTCTTCCCACACTGTGCCCGCAAATGAGTCACAGATCAAGTCACGTTCCACCTATATCCTCACCCAGAAAACCTGACAGAACTCTGGAAAGCCTTGTTCAGGTTTCTAGGTTTATGTGAGAAATGCCCTCTAACTCCCCCAAAATACTCCCTTGCTTCCCAGGGAACACAGGCCCAAGATGCCGCAGGGCAATTAAAAGGCTTGCACTGCCGAATAAACAGTGACAAATTGTAGATTAGGAGAAAGCCTGTTATTTGTGTGAAAGAGGCAGCCTTTGCCGCCAAATGGATTCATCTGTCATTGCTACTGATTGCTCCCTTTCCACTAAATGTCCCCATAGAAAAATGTAAATCCTATGTAAATCCTTTGTTATCACCCGACAATGTGCGTATCACAAGCTGCATGGGTTAGAACACGGGTCCATTTTTCTCCAGACTATGCCACTCCTCTTTCAAATTTCAAGGTCTCAACGTCTCAAGAGTGAGGTGGCAGAAGGCATTCAACCCCCCTGGGACAGACTGAGAGAGGAAAGCCCTCACAAGAGGAGGAGAAGGAGAATCTCTTCATGCATTTGCTGTTGCAGTCAGCCCCACTGCAGTTTGGAGTCAGGTTATTTTCTTCAAAGGGATGAATGAAGGCTGAGACATGGACCCAGAGCTCGGAAGAAGAGCATCTTCCCAAGGTGAGGAGAAAAGCATAAAGGAAGAGGAGGGAGGGAAAAGAATGCAAAGCTAAACAAGGGAGCTGTGCAGAATTCACCTGCCCCACGATGTTCCTCAACAGTTCATTCCCATCTTTCTGCCAGAATGCCACATTCATGCCACATTGCATTGTTACGATAGGAAAAATATAAAGGATAAGTATAGTAGCAGCCCCATGTTTACAGAAAAGCCAGCAATAGCTAATCAAATGAATGTGAGGGCTGTGGCACTGGGCATTTGCTACAGAAAGATTTATTAATGTAATAAAAGTTTACTAAGCAACCTGTGAAACACTTGGCCAACCTGCCCATGAAAACCCAGGAAGTTCAGAGACACTTACAACTCATTGAAAGCTGCATTAGCTTTTCTCCTTCTCAGACAGCAATAACAAAACCTGTAAGTTTTTGTCCAAATTCTACCCTCAATACACTCTTGTGGCACCCACAGGTGGATTTCTCTGTGTAAGCGTACCCTTGTTGAGATAACATCAGTCTATCAATCTGACAGAAGTCCTCCTAGTTTTCCAGATGTGGGTACTCCTCTTCAAAAAGCCATTCCCAGAAAGCTGGTTGTGGAGCTGTGATTTCAAAGATAGAGAGTGAGGTGTTCCTGTTTGTCAGGTGGGCTTAAAAACCTCAGCTTTCTGTTTTTTGTGATTACCTACTATAATAGGCGTATGGAAAATCACTGTTATCAGATAATAATTTCATTAATGCACACCATTATTAAGGATGATTCCTGACACGTAAGTCCAGCTGCATCCAAAGAGTTGCAATTACTATTATTATTATTTATATGTTTTGGAGCTCTTCTTATTTTAAGGTCATAGGTACCCTGATGTAACCCTGAGGTACCTTAAGGTTACATTTGATGGTACAAATCAAGTTAGCTGTAGCTTAAGCTACAGATATTTGGTAAACTATGGTAGATGTTTCTGTGCACTGGTAGGCAGTGGTGAGCTGGGGTAATTTACCCTAATATTACTCTATAATTAAAGAGTTTTAATTTGACCCTCTCTAAAGACTAAAAGATTTTGCTGTTATGGACTTTTTGTCCAGTGAAGTAGACCTCAGTCACTTGATCATAAGTCTCATAAACTGAGATCCATTGTGCAAAGAAAGACTGGAAAAGGCTTTTCCAACCATGCAAACTATCTAGTCCTTAACCCTGAATGCAGCTGCAAAGACCTTTCCCTTTGTGTGTTGCTTTGGTCACATAGCCCTGCTCTGTGAATCCTTTCTCTAGTTCTGTCACATTGAACATAAGCTACTTATCTCCACCTTAGCAGTCTTTAGTATTTCTGATTTGGTCTCCTTCATGGGATATACCATTACAAACTCAGCAGGTGTCCTGCTGGAGGAAAGTGGTATCAGAAACACCACGTTTTCTTTTCCACATATAGATTTAGAGAAGGGCTCCAATATCTTCACTGTCTCTTTCTGATGTTGCTGGGCAAATAGTTTTTTTAAGGGAGAGTATTGTGTCCAAAGGAAGAATTCAACCTTGTGCTAATAAGCTAATTACATCAGCAGCATCTCTCTTTCCTCACAGCTTTTAACCATTTCTGTAGGATTCATCCTGATCGCAATATTCAACTGTTTCTGCCACAGTCAAGAGCCATCTATACAGCCAGAGACACCTATGAACAACAACAGTGACATGATACTACACAGTCTTGCCAGGGCTGGAAAGAAAGCAGAAGTTTGATGCCTTTGTGGGAATCTCTATTTCAGCAGATGCAGAAGCAGACACACAGCAGCCAGAAGCTAACATTGGTCTAACAGCCATTCAGCCAAGGTACTGTGCACAGAGACAGTACTTTGCCTGCCTGCCTGTGTAGGTATAATAAAGTAACAGGCTAGCTCCAAACTGAAATTTCTGCAATGTTTGAAGAAATCATGTTTTACCTCTTTTCAACTGTCTGCTGCCCTTAAGAAGCCCATAGTTCCACCATGGACATCCATACCACAGAGGGACTGCCAGGAAAGGTGGTATCAGCAAGTCCTACCTGCTCTTACGGATGGCAGATCCAAGTCTGTTCAAGTGAGAAGCCCAAGATAACAAATCCTACCACAAAGGCATACAGGATTCACTTAGAGTTATGTCAGGCATCGTTCAAGTCATGCATCGTAGGGTTCACGTTCAAAAGTTAACACAGACCTTGACAGAAAGAACAATTTGGCTGAGGCACATGTAAACTTGGGACTTTACCAAAATGCACCAAGGAGACGTACCCAAGGATGCTGAGGGCCATATTTATAAAGATACTTGTGTGCCTTCAGCTGTACAGAAGCACCCAGTAGAGTTTGCAGAAGTGACTGCAGAGAGATAATTAGGTACGTAAAGCCGTGCTGATTTCAATACTGTTGAAGATTTAGGAATAACTGTCCACATCCATGAGATTTTGGAAAGCTTTCCAAGCAATCCTCTCAATTTTCAGAAGTCTAAATATGTCCAGTTATATAACCCCAGTAGTCAGAGACAATACATGGCAAAGGTACTGAGCAGGGTTTTCCCAAATTAAAACCTAAGGACTAGATCCAAAATAAGGACTTAAGTGATATTTTTCCTGGTGCCTGGCCCCAAAACGGAAATGCCAAGCACAGCGTTAGGCCCCTGGGCTCTCCCTACCTAATGCATAAGGAGTGTTAGTTATCTCATAGAGTGGAGCACTTCCATACACCTCCTCTCTGGTCCTGCTACAGCCTCAAGCCTGGAGGCTTAAAACCAGGAAGTCTGCTGCAACAGGGAGCAGCCCTGGGGCAAGACTCCATGCAGTGCATTGGGAGCCACTGAAAGCAAGCCAATTTGGAAATGCTGAGCACACAGGGTGTGCCCAAACTCCAACCCATCCTAAGGTACATGAATCAGGTCTGCAAAGCAAAATATCTCCCTCCATTTAGGTTCCAGAGGGCCGAGCCCACTCCTGAGGGGAGACATCTGGAAGAACTCAGAACTGAGCTTTGCTCACTCTTTTTCAAGGCGGACCAAGACAGGGGTGCACACACCTTTCTCTTTTTAATATCAGGAGACGAGTTAGCGAAAGCGCTGGCCCATGAAGTGAGAAATCTGGCTTCAGCGCTTTCTTCAGCCTGGAGGGATCCAAACCACATTTCCCACCTCCCAAGAGAAGGCCTGAACCAACGGGGGTAAAGTGAGGTTGAGATTGGGAAGATAGGATGTGCAGCCGCCTCTTCTTCTTGAAGCTGCACAGAAATGCATTCCGGGGGGCATAAGGAGATCAAAGAAACCTCCCATAACCCAGACGCCCATAGACCACTGCTCAGCAGTCTCAGTGGTTAGGCTCTCAGCTGGCCAACATGAGCTCTGGGTTAGAGTTGCACTAGTTAATGCCTTTTATATGAAAAGTAGTTATAGGGCAAAAAAGAACAGGAACGCATCTCATGGCAGGCAGGGGAATCCAGTATCTCTCATTGCCTCTCCTTCCCGGAGGTGTCTGTATCAAAGACGCAGAATCTGGGAGCTGCACTGAGTTTTGAGATACCGTTTTTGACAGGGGTTATATGAATCCATGGGCATTTCTTTGGTTGTGGTTACGAATGGACTGGCAAATGAAAACGTGGGTCGGCTCGTCAATTTGGTGTTCCAAGCCCAGGAATGAGACATAGTAAATAACATTAGAGGGCAGAAGTGGGTAAACATCCAGGCAGATTCCTTTTGACATTTTCTGGGCCCTGCAACCTAATCATGAGCATGATTCCCTGCCCATGGCAGGGGGTTGGAACTAGATGATCTTAAGCTCCTTTTCAACCCTAACTATTCTATGATTCTATGATATATTTCCAGCAAGTTACCTTTTTTGTCTTTTTTGTTTGCTGGGTAAGGTTATATTCCCCAGAATAACACAAGAGAAAGAAAATAAGAACATGATAGAGGCATCTGATCCTGCTGGGACCATGCAGTAGCCATGCACTTGGGGCAAAAGGCAGTTGAAATCTGCTGGCAAAGCATGGGGCTCCCAGTAAGTCTCCGCTGGCAGACTGGGCCAACCAGCCATACCTAGCTCATAGGGTAGGTGAGGAAGGACATTGCTGCACTGCTAGCATGCAGGACAGTAGCTTATCTGTGTGGGAGCAAGAGGTGAGAGTGAGCTGGGGAATTCTTGCGCTCAGTCCTTGAGACCTGAATGATCAATTCCTTTCTTATCCCATCTGCATCCTCATTCATTCACTGCTTTTCATGGCTCTAACAACCCCAAGGGCTAATGCTCCCTATACTAATGAAAGATTGGATTAGTACTGTGGGTTCTCCCTTGAACATATCCTTCACCTTCCTTCTCCCTAGAGCCCAGGAGGAAAGAAACTGGTATACCCAGGTAGCAGCTTTCCCTCCAGAAAATTCTCTTGTTTGTGGACATTTTTGACCTCCTTTATGATTTTGGGCTGAAACAAAGAGAGGGTACTAGTCCGCAGTCCAAACAGTAGGAAAAATCATTTCCGAAAACCATAGTCAAATTCTGTAAACATACTCATGTAACTATATTTGCACTTACCAATGTGGGCATTGCAGATGGAAATATTGGTATGGAAACATTAACAGGTTTTGCACACAAAGCTCTGAAATGGTTGTTTAATTTTTAATAGTGCTGATGGAAAACCCTCATGTCATATGGGAGTGTGTGTTTCTTATATGTGCCATACCTGGACATGCCCTGGTAGGTCTCATGTTTAGTGGGGAGATTGCCTTAACACAATCTCTGGCCTTACTACCTACGTCAGCTTTTTAGGCACGGAAAAGGAGCAAAGTTTAAACATCCCCTCCAAGGTAGAACATGTCTAAGCAGTTCATGGCCTGGAACCTAGAACTTCCCATGGCCATGATATACATTGACTGTGCTTTCTGAAATTAAATTTCTCTTACTTCTCTGCATGTTTTAGCAAATTCTCCCAATCTCATTTTTCAACATTTGCATCTATCACCATTCATCTTGCAAATTAAAATATTTCTGCATGACACTCTGACATACAGGAGAGAGAAAAAAAAAGCAAGCACACAAAAGCATTTCTCAAAGTAACAGAACTACAGAGCTTTTCAAACTTCCTGTTTCATAGCACAGATAGAAAAAGTACACTGAGTTCCTATGAAGCACCCTCCTGACATTTCCAGACTTATTAGCCAGTTTTCACACTGACTTCAATCAACCTCTTTAATCCTCCAAGGAAAGAGCATTTTTAATTCACCGATTGGCTGATAAGCTTGAAGCCAAAAAATGATTTACACGTAGATGAATTGTGCTTACAAGATGGAACTTCGAGCATTAGAAGCGGATCTGAATTTCCTATCTGTCATTTTATTTGCCACATTCATTTTTGCTCTGCCATTACCCTTGCTGATTATGATCTTTCAGCGCTATTGGGCTCCTGCTTCCACAGTTTTTAATCTGCCTTTAATCCCATAGATTTTAAATATTCCCCGGCACCGAGAGACTGGAGGCAATTAACTGCCCTTCTGATGCTCTCCTTATCAGTTGCCTCCTTGTATCTCTCAGAAGCAGCCTCAAGACACTTCCAGGCTGACAAATACTACCAGCATTTCTGATGAAGCAGCCGCAGCAAATGCAATGTGAAGTCCAGCTGCGTAACCTGATTCTAAAACATCTAGTCATTCAAGAAAAAATTAAATAAATGCAGCACAGGCGTCTAAACTCCTATTCCATTTTCACTTCACATGAATGGAAATAAACATAGCATCTCCTTAAGCTGTAGGTTGTTCGGGTTTTTCCTTTGGCTTTGTTTTTGCTTTCTTTAATTTTTCTTCCTCGGAAAGATAATTTCTATCTCTTCCAATCTGATTGCTGTTTCAAACTGAAAAATGGGGCTGTTTCTCTAGATCTGTCCAGGCACTTCTGATGCCCAGAAAACAGATCTGCTGGGCAGCCAAAGATCCTTGGATCAGAATCTGCATCTTTTTGTTCGCAAACACTAACAATGAAAACTCGGCTGTGCCAGTTCACCTACCACTAGTTGATGCAGTGTAAATTTTCCTACCTTTCTAAGGGATATCTGCTCAGATTTGGACTGTGTAAACTCAGATCTCTGCATTTTTCCATTACATCAAAGTTCTGACACTACAAATGAAGAATCAAATCAGTGTGACACAGGTCATGGAAAGATGTTTTTCATTAGAGGCCATCTGTTTATTCACTAACATACACATTTACATAACCCTTCAAGAATGCTAAACTTTTGCTCAAATAGACCACATGGCAATAGTTGGGAAACACACAGAATTAAATGCAAAATGCCCAATTCTTTGTGGCTTTGTACCTAAGGAAATTAATAATAAGACAGCAAAACAAATGTAAGGTGTTGTTATATTCATCTCCTTTGTGCAGGCACAAACTCTAAGATTAAAAAGGAATCTATTTTCCTAGTAACATATACATATATGTATGTATATACACATTTAAGTATATATGTATACCTGTGTGTGTGTATATATATATCATAGGTATAGACAATTCAGACTTCATCTTTAGTGGTAATAATTTGGCTAAAGAGTAGAAGACAGAAATATTCTACTTGATTCATAAAATTAGCATTACTACAGCTCTATGGACTGAAAGTATTGTATGGAGTGGGAAATTTACCCAGCATAAAAATTCCCATTCTTGCCTTATTCCTAGAATAGCTGAAATTGGGTACGTGAAATTTATGATAATAAACAACAAATAAGTTAAGACAATAAATAGAATTTATTGTCTTAACTGCTGTTTTCCATTTCTGTATGTTCAAAATAAAGGGGAAAGTGTGTCTTAGAGTGGGGGAAGAGGAGACAAAAGTCCTGATAATGAAGAAAAAAAGTCCTGGATCATAATCCATTTTTGGGGAACTTAAAAGCAGCAACACTTGGCCAGAGCAGAGGTCCTCCCAGCTGAGGATCCTGTTTTAAGAAAGGCCAAAAACAAACGCGTGAAGAAAGTAAAAAAAGTGCGGACATATGATGGTGCTTCCCAAATATGCCAGCAATTTGCAGATCAAGAATTTCTGAGCCAGAGATCATGTCCTTAAATTTAACAACTTTAAACAGCTTTCTCTTCCACTAATTTCTCCAGTGCTCCCCTAAACCTTGTCTATTTTTATACTTTCACAACATCCCGTGGCTGTGGGTTTGCCAGTACAGCTACATGGAATAGACTCTGATGTTGAGAGAAGCTCTGCTCTGGTGTATCACATCGTGCTGGTTCATTCCGAGCACTGGTTGTATATCAGACCCTGAAAAAGGCACAGAAACACAAATTCTTGGAGTAAATTTATATTTCTCCACTGAATCGAGTGAAGGCATTCCATCTAAGTCAGAGGGGCTCAAACAATTCCTACTTGCTCAGTAGCTTATCTGAGGTTAGTGGAACTACACTGATTCTCATTAGCTGAGAATTTAGCTCATTATTTTATTTTCGAACGTGTCTTACAGAATTACAAATTCCATTCCAGTCAAGCTGATATATTGTGCTCACAGCTGCGGGAGCTGAGCAATTAAATTGATAATATTTGATGATAGTGTATGTATGTGTGTGGGGGGAACATATTCAATTTTGTTTGGCTCTTGAAACAAAGTCTCTTATTTTTGCAAGGTTGCAGTTCTGTCTCTCCATGTGCAATTGAGCTTGTCTTTCCCTTCCAAAGGGAGTGCCTGCATGCTGGAATTAAAATTTGCTCATGACTATCAGGCAGCAATCTATGACCGATTTGTTCTCACAATCTTCAAGGCAGGTACAGAAGAATCAACATCAGAACAAGTTTCTCTTTCCATATGCATCAGTTTGCAAAGGCTGTTCTGTAGGTCAACAGGTCGCTCATTCTTTGTGCAATGAGTTTTTAGCGTCTTAACGCAGAACACCTCAACAAACCCCTGGGAAGAGGTACATATCTTAGGTGGACACATCTCCCATGAGAACTAGACTGAGTAACATCTTTATTTCCCAGACCCCTAACAAAGAAAAATGAGAAAATAATTGTAATTGTCCATTACTGGCCTGGACTAGATTTGGACCAGCAATATCAAGGTAGAAGTACCTCATTAAAAAGCTCTTTGTTTCCTTTGCCTCTTGTGCATTCCTGATTAAAGACAAGAAGAAAGCAGCCAACAGTCTGTCTTGGATCCTGAGCCAAAAGCATTTGAGTCAATGAAAACACTTCCTATTGATGCCATAGCCTCCAAAATGTGTTGCCAGTGAAGTAGTATGACATTTGCGTGGACTGCGCTTTACTCGCTATTAACCCTCACTGCGTACATTGAAAGATGGAATAAAACATATACAGAAAAACTGTTCTTCCCTGCTATACGTTTGTGCAGTGTCTAATGTAGTCACAACAGCAGACTTTGAATGTTATAATAATATTAAAGATAAACCGTAATTTTACTGATAATGCATAGTTCAGCTGAGTAGTTTTCTATCTGCAGTGATCAGCATCATTTTCCATCCTACAAAATAATTGAAATTTGCATTACTTAGCATTCAGTATTAGCAATAGTAATAGACTGATTTTATTAGTGCTTAGGATAACAAATAGCTCAACAGTATTTTTAAATTAATACACAAAATACACCTTTGACCCACAGATACTTTAGGGCTGAAATGCACCAGCATAAGTGCAATACAGGACCAGAGAAAAAGAAAGCTGCTAAAGTGATCCTGAAATAATTGGTGTTAGTTTAAAGTTAAAAATATATATGTATAGATGTATATAGCTGAGTGACTCCACATATCAAACTCACAATAGAGCAGAAGGGTTTGTATTAAAATAGGTTGGGTTTGTAGGGGCAATAACAGAGCTTCTCTTGGATTTGGGATTTTGCTGTTGTTACCCATTTTCTCAAGAAAACATAAACAATCACCCAATAAAACAGCAAATTGTGGTGAGAGCAAATAGATCGAAGGAAGAAACTTTGTTATATAACACGGCGAACCTGCAGTACCCATCCCCAGTGTGTGTTGTTTGCTGTGACTTACAGCTTTGCTTAAGCATTTTAAAGATTCTTGCAGGTCTTTTTCAAGCTGCCAGCTCTAGCCTAGGAATTATGGTAATGTGCCACTTCTGAGCCCTCGGCAGGATTTGCAACAGAGAAATCACATCAGCCTATGCTGATTAACAATTCCATTCCATCCAGAGATTTATATAAAAAAACTATCTTACATTTTGCTTTTTAATAAGAACGATCGCTATCTCAAATTGAGTCCCAGCAAATTTTAATAAAGGCCCAAGGTTGAGTGGCATTTTGCATGCTGATTTAGCTGTGATTGCTTGCTTTTGATGAGCACCAGCCGGGCATGTATAGCTTTCCTCAGAGCAGGTTTAAAGACCAGTAGTAAGGAAAAGGATAAAAATAAAAACTTCCAACTGAAATTCGAGGTCTTTTCTCTCTATGATTGATTACTGAATAAATACCTACACATATCTCTGCATTCAACCCACAAGTAATATTCCCTACAGCAAAACAGCTGTTTTAATGGCTTTTAATATACTGTCCTGTCAAAATATGTTAAGTTTGAAGGCTGCAATTATTAAAAAAAAAGATATGATCAATTTATTTATCTATCTATCTTCATGACAACTCCTAAGTTTAATCAGCTGAGTGCAGATTGGAATAAACCGATGTTTTTATTCTGGCAGTTATGTGCTTATATGAGAGTCCCTGTTTAGCACATTCTTTGCCATTGTTTTGGATAGCACCTTCAGTGCTCTGAATAACAGCAGCATGTAGGTACGATAAGGTTTGGGGTTTCTGTCATTAAGCAATAGAGCCTGTCCCTAGCAGCAGTCTATTAAAAAAGAAGAACAAATTGTCAGCACTTGAGCTTTTGTAGTCACATTTTTCCCTCTTTGTGCTTTGAGTAAAAATATGCATTGGAAATATTTATTTGGAGAAAACTGCCTTCTAAAGATACAAGGGGAAAAAAAGATTGCAAAAAATAGTTGAAGTCAAAGCTTGGTGGCAATGCATGTGTGTGTGTGCACATTATGAAAGTAGCAACGCCATAAAAATGATCAGGTAAAGCATTCCATTTGTTTTGATTTAGCTTTTATGGCTCTTCTTTTTCATCCCTCTCAATAAATTGTATTTCAGCTTCTCTCATTAAAATAGTAACCCTTTCTTGCTTCAACTTGGGGAACAACAGAGGCAAAAAACCCTTTCATATAGGAACCATCCATCATCATTAGAAATAATGATCCTCCCACACAGTAACTAGTGCAATGTACGTGAAGGAGCACTAATTCCCACCCAGTTTCCTTTGCCTCTTTCTCTTTGAGGGATTGCAAATGATAATTTAAAGAAACAGTGTGTGAGAGACGCCTTCAGTCACAGGAAAGCTATTTCCATCTCGTAAACTGGGAAATCACAGTAGGTGAGACAAAAAGGAACCCGTATGACCTCAGTGGAGACCTGGCCCTATTTTCCAGATTAATGTCCCATGTTGCTTTAGCACATGCAGGGAACCATTTTCAGAAAAATATTTTTGTTTCATAGGGAACAACAAAGGGAAAGAAACAAAAGTAATGACCAGTCCACTGAAAGGCAATAAACTGCCTTTAGCCTGCCTGATGTACTGCTGCAGTCTCTTCATTAGATGGATCTATCAGCAGAGGAAGTCTAAAGGGAATGAGGTGGCAGTGGCCAACTGAGCTGCTTGCTGTTGGTCTCAAAACTAAGTCTTGTCTAAGGTCTCAAATCACTTAAGCATGTACTTAAGCCCAAGCATATAGAATTATAGAATAGTTTGGGTTGGAAAGGACCTTAAAGCTCATCCAGTTCCAACTTCCTGCCATGGGTAGGGTTACCTTTCACTAGACCAGGTTGCTCCAACCCCTGTCCAGCCTGGCCTTGAACACTTCCAGGGATGAAGCATCCACAACTTCCCTGGGCAAGCTCTTCCAGTGTCTCACTACACTCACAGTGAAGAATTTCTTCATTATATCTAACCTAAATTTACTCTCTTTCACTTTAAAGACATTATGCTGAAGACCACATGTTGTTTTAAGTGGTCAGTACCTCTGTCTATGATTTGTGAACAGAAAAGCATATCCCCAAGGGGCATTCTGGTAATTAGATGGGACTAAAACCTTGCTGGTGAAGCCCACATCTCCATCAGGACTCTTCACGGAGGTTGCCCTTCCTGAAGGGCCTTAAAGCTTGCTGATAACACCTGACAGAGAAGACGTGGGGAAATTTCAAATCACAATCACCAGGACCCTCCTTCCACCATCTAAACCTAGAGGTTGCTTGGCTCATCAGCACCTCCTGTCTTGGCTTGGGCAGCCCCACCACAATCCGGCACGGCGAGGCAGAATGGCACCAGAGTCCCCTGCGGGGTCCAGTCCTGGAGGTATGCTGGGAACACACCTACCTCTCGCTTGCAGGATCACACCCTTCAAGAATGCAGTAGTAGTTGCTTTCTTCTTTTAAATGCAGCTGGCAGAGGAGAAGACAGCAGTGCCAGTGCCCTCCGCTCCTGTAATAACCTCAGGATTAAAGCACTTACCCAGGAAGTGGGACAGTGGGCTCTGGGCCCTCCTCAGCCCCAGGGGTTCAGAGTTTCCATTTCCCATGAAACTATCTGAAACCCCAAGTTATTGGGTGAGGGTGAGATGCAGGGCAGGGGGAGGAGGGGAGGAGAAAACATTTATTTCCTCATTCAAGCTATGCCAATGAGTACAGAGAAAGAAATGAAAAAGCCACAGTACCCCAAGGTGACTTTCAAACGGAGCGTGAGTCCATGTCCTAGTGATTGCCTTAAGTTTCAGTTTCCTCTTCTTCTTTTTGCTGAATGAGTATTTTGCACTACAGAGTTATGGACTGAGATTGGAAGGATGTAGAGGGTATAAATCTGCAGCAGAAGACCCTTTGTTCATTAAATGCCTGAGTCATTCCCAAAATTAACACTCCCCCTTCCCAGATCCAAATCCTATATTCATCTAGTTAAACAGACACCAGACTGAAAAGAAAAGCGGAAATGCCCCAGAACCCCGGAATCCCTTTCTCCTCACAAAGGGTCATGGGAATCTCTTCATCTTTCCTGCGCAGTCTCACAGTTTCACCAAGGAATGCAGAAATGCTTTCTCCACCCAGCGTCACCTGCAGTCTTGTGGTTGGGGTACTCCCATGGCAATTGGGAAAGGTAGGTTTGAACCTCCCAGGCAGAGGCAAACCAAGAACTTGTCTTGCTTTTCTTGGGCAAGTGGTTTTAACCACCGGACTACAACATAAATGGTGAGAGGCTTCTCCTTTTCCTTTGGTGACTGCATTTTTTGATGGAAGCAAAACAAAGCTGGCTTTGCTCAGTGTTTCGAAGACTTGCTCAGGAGAAGCCTGGGGACTACTTGTCACAGCCACACTATCCTGTGACACTGATTCTGGCATTTCTGCTTTGTGTTTTCTTTCTTGACCACTCACTGCTCAGTGTGGACTTTGGGATGTCTTTTCTAAGGCATTAAATACTCTTCAGATAATGATCTGAGGTTCTAACACTGAGCTTGAGGTCTGTTCTGGGTACGTGTGTCCAAGAGTTAGGTATTGCCATTAGTTGTCCCATTTGAAATAAGCATCAAATGCCCTGTCTAAGGCTAAAACCAAGCAGAGTAAGAGTAGAGGCTCTTCCAGCAAGAGACCTCAACCCACGTGGATGACTTCAGCCAGTGCTTCCTATCCTGGCCTAGATCAGGCCTTAAGGATAGAGTTGAAACTTCAATAGAGGTTTTTATGAAGGCAGGAGGGATAACACACCACAACAGAGATGCCATTTCAGAAAATTTAATGACTTAAGGCAGATACTCAGAAACCATAGACATGACTGTGGGATGGCCTGGATCCTCAAAATGCTCTTCACCCTGGCACAGACCCAGTTGGGCAATTCAACATGTACTTCACTTATAGCACATAACCAGGTTCAGTGGGACCACTCCTGTCTGTAGTCAAGAATGGGTTTAAATGCACAACTGGAGACAAGCCAAAACAGAAAATACTTTGCCTAATTTAGCTTAAAAGTATATAACAGGATATAATGGCAGGCATCAGAGGTAGTAGAAAAGTGAAGCTTCTGACCTATCAGCATTTTTCATAATAGTAATACCAGCCTGCGACTCATCCCAGATGTTTATTTAGAGTAGAAAAGTGTCCTGAAATGGAAGTAAATATGTAGGTGTGAAATGAATTTATGTAGGTTTCCTCATTTAAGGGGAAAATAAATTTCAGATATCACCATATCACTCTGTCTCACTGCAGTAATATGCCATGGGAGAATAAAACACCACTCTCCATTTCTTGTCTTTTGAAGTTAATTTCCGATCCTAACAGTAAATCAGAGTTCTGTAATCTTGCCGATACATTACAGGGGAATGAAAATTTAATATTTAATGAGATCTTTACTTAAAAAAAAAAATACTTACAAAAATGAAGAAAGCCATTTTCAATCAAAACTGGGGCTTTGGCATGTGATGGCTAAGTTTAGAATAAAAAGTAACATCAAAGAGGTGTCTTTTAGTTTAATTTCAAATGGCACATGCCACCTTGGAAGGGATAAATTCTGGAACATTTCTGTAAAATCTAGAAAATGCCACTTAAGCCTAAGGAAATCTAAATAATAAGCAAAATATAACACTCACTAGTGAGAGAACACAAGGACATAAAACTCTGTGTGTGGTCTTCAAGAAGAGTAGTACGTATACGTACGTACAAGTGATAGTCACAGGATTATGCTTGATATATGCAGTCAAAGGATGTTGTCTGAAAATCCCTATGTGTATCTCTTGCTGCCTGCCCTTATGCTATCATTTGAACAGACTCCCAGAAATCTTTTTGTATTTGGCCACATATCATGCAGGCAATTTAAGCATCTTTTAAGCTGTATGGTGAGAAAATAAGCAGGGTCAGCGGCAATTGGTAAAATGTGCATGCAAAATTTTTCATTGTGAAAAGCATGCAAAATTTCTAGACCCAAACAGCTCACTCCACACTGGTGGCCACTTACACATTTTCTGCAGGATCTGGCCTGCATATTTTGTGAAATATATAGGTCCTGGCTGCACAGGGAGCATGAGGAGAGATTCAACTGGATTATCCTTAAAATCCATGCAGGGGAGTTGATGAGCCTGAAAACAAATGGAGATTGTGAATGTAATTTTGCACACAACAAATATGACATTGTGCCTACTTCCCAAAAGTCAGTTAAGGGCAGCAATCATCTTTCGTGGACATTAGTTCTGACTTGAAACACTTTCCAAGAGAAGAAAACCACCAAGCCCACTTCCCTTTGGTGGGACAACTATTTTCACAACAGCACTTTCACAGTATATGAACTTCTTCCTGTCATTTTTCAGGCTGAAGAAAGCAGAAACCCTCAGGCAGGAACCCATGCAAAAGTCACACGCCACCCCAAAGCATCCAGACTGTGATTTCAAAAGGTCCATTTCAAGCAGCAGTTGGAGTCTGGACCCATTTGACTTCAATACTTTCTTGTACTACAAAATACGCCTCCTGTCAAGCTGAGCAGCAGTGTCAGAGAGATGCTGAAGAGTCCCCTTTAAAAGAATTATCCACTAAGCAGATAAAAACTAATGTCTGTGACAAAGAGCAACCTTTTGTCAAATCAGCGCATTCTAAAGACCACATTTTTTTCTTGGACTAGGCCACAGCTCCTATTTGTGCTTTTACACCATTGCTTTGAGACCTGATAAGATGCTATCAATGGGCCCTCTAAGTACTCAAGAACCACTTTAAGGGGAATCACTGGGGCAATTACCATAAGCAGTGAAAGATATGGTATTTATTGATGGGAGATTAATATTGGCCACAATGCAATTGATTTTTTTCCCTGCAGCTTTATTTCAAGTTCTTACAGTGGCCTGCTGTGGTCTTTCAGGTTTCTTTGTCTTTTAGATATGAATTTATTTTTAACTATCATTCTAATTGGCTGGAGTTCTTCCAAGAGTCTCCAATTTACTCTTAGCATGTTTGATATAAATTGCTCTAATTTAATTAAGAAGAGGAATGATGAGTTGAAGAAGCTGGAAAGCAGGATCTTCGTGTTACCAGGTTTTGACGTAAACACCCTAGACGTAGTAAGGCAGATCTTTTCCATCTAAGGATGATGTTTCTAAAAGTGCCCCAAAGCTGAGAGCTAGACCTGATGAAAGGACTTAGGTATGTACAAGCTAGGTTCTGTAATGCTTGCATTTTAGGTGCTTGAGACTGGGGAAGAAATCCAAAACCTGGGTTTTGGCTACTCAGCTCTCATTGTGGAGGTGAAACACTTGGCTGAAAACAGATCAGCCAAAAAACCTAACTTGCTGAGCAGTTTTGAGCTTTCCTGTAGAAACATGGATCATGATGTGAAGAACAAGGGGGTGGGAGGAATGAAAGACACAGTATTCCAACAGATTTCTTCCCCCAAGTTCTTTCAAATGCTGCAAGAAGCCAAAAATAGGGGTTTATTTTTTTTAATGCCTAGGTGCACACGGAGTTGAGCACAGTGTTAGATAGCTGCCAAGTAGCTGGAGCAGCTGCCCATGAGGTGGGTGAATGGTTTTGTCCTTCCTCGACTAAAAAGGATGCTACATGTCCCTCCTTCCTTAGCCCCATGTGGGGTGGCATCTTGCAAGGGATGCTGGAGAGCCACTTGGACCTGTTCTTGGATCTGATGACCACCACAGATCATGCGACAGGTGTGGGTGCTGAGTGGGGACTGAAGATCAAGGCTTTGGATGTAGGCACCTGCAGTGGCACATAGATACCCGTGTCCTTTGCTCTTACTAATGCTTTGGAAATCCTACTTTTACTTGCTTCTGGGAAGCCATAAATCAAAATCAAGTAGATCTTCAAGGATGAAATTACAGAAGAGATATTACTAAGATGTGATGATTTTTGAGTGTCTTCGTTTTTAAACATACATGCCAAGAAGCAGACCTGATTTTCACTGCACGGTGCTCAAGGTATCTTAACACAGAAAACTTCTGGGGTGCCGTTAGCCAAAAACAAGGCTCTCAAAAACTTTGAGATCTGTAAAGCAGAAATTTAGATATTAAAATCTAAAACCAAAATATTTTTGTTGAATTATTTGAAAAAAAAATATGTTCTTTGTTTTATTTTAGCACCTTTTAACTGCTGTCTAATAAACATTCGGGTGGGGGGAAAGTCTTGATAAAGACACTTTTTTAAAGATAAGCCCATGAGTTTTGAGAGGTTGAATAAAATGAAAGAAGATAATTTTTAACCTTAAATAAGAAGGGGTTTTGAAACACAAATCTTAAAGTTCTGTTAAAATAAGAGGTATTTTGATACTCTCGAATTAAGCAGAATCAAAACCAAGCAAAAGCCAATTTTTTTTCCTTGCCTTTAAGTGTTTCTTCAGTTCTGCTTGTCTTTGAAAAATGCAAAACACTCTGTTGCCTGCCAGAAAGCCCCTTGTGGCAAGCACAGTGCCTTTGCTGGCCAATATGTGGATGCATAACTTCCCAACCTTGCATTCTTTCCACACACAAAATTCCCATTGATTTCAGTGGGAGTTCTGCACAAAAGGACAGAGTCTTTGGGTTAATGCAAGACTATGAAAGGGGAGAAAGTGCTTACTGTACTGAGAATATGCATCTGAATTGGTTTTATCACAGCTGGCAGGGCAGTAAAAGAAGTTTATGCGCAATAAACAGCTCTTGTGGTTAGAGTGACGTTGTTCATTCCTAGCCTAGAATTTGGAAGGAGTTATTATTTAATAAAGTTTAATTTGATGAAGAGAATATTTTTAACATCCTAAACTGCACTCTATGAAGATGACTGATAGGCCCAGCCCACTCACAGAAAGAAATGCAATTAATTGGTTTAATGAACTCACCACATTAATTAGCTAATGTCTGTGCAGTTTGAGAATGCAATTGAATGGGTAAATCCTGGAGAACTTGTACTCTAGACTAATTCTCCCCCAAGGTCCCTTTGCTCATCTCCAGCTGTAGCAGCAGTTACCAAAATAGGACAGACATAACACTCCCATTGTGTGCAGAGCTTGGAGCAGGAAAGGTCAGCTCCATCCCTGGCTATGTAGAGCATCCAGTCCCATAGGGAGAGGGGAGGCTAGTGGCAGAAAAAATGGGTATTTCTTGCCCATACAATAAACAGCAATTTTCTGCGTGTTGCAAAACACGGTGTACGTGAGAGCACTGGAATATAAAATCACAAATGTGGCTTTTCCAACCACCCGGCTTCCCCTTGGCCAGGTCTGCTCCTGCCAGGATGCACTGAGGGACACACGCCAGAGTATTTAATTGAATGATGTGGCTCAGCATGGCCAGCGGTGTCAACCCAGGTTTCTGGGTGCACTCAACACTGGGTTTTGGAATAGGACCCCTTTGCAGGTGCACTCAGAACTGCACGGCATGGACTGCATTCAGCTTGGTCCTGGCCCCACACAGAGCTGGATGGCAAAGCAACCCAGAGCTCTACGACCTGCACCTCCCCGTGGAGGGAAAGGCAGGCTGAAAATGGGATGGGCACAAATGCAGAGCTGAGAAAGTGCAATAGAGAAGTTAAATAAGTGGCTGCAATGAGCAGGGAGGCAGATTGAATAGGTCTACCTTTTCCTCACCAGCTCCTGCCTCGGCCCTGAAATACAGGAGCTGGGGATGGTTAAAAAAACCCTGGCTAAAATGGCACTAATGACATTTATGGCCAGCTGTGATGAGGGCTACGTTAGCTAATGTCTGCAGGTTGTTTGGAGGTCATCTGATAAGCAGGTGCCATAAAACATATTTTAGTTCACTTCCTTTCTTAATCTCCCTGGTGCAAAGTATATTTAGAACAGGGAAACCCCACAGAAGCAGGACACTAATATGTGACACAACTCTGCAGCCTCTCGATATCCTACAATTTTATCAGCCGATCAAAGAGGAAGCAGTGAGCTGGGAGATGGAAGTACTGCTCATTCACCTCATTTGGCTGCCTTGTAGTGGGAGTTTTGCTTGTGTGAAGACTGACGGATCAAGGGGAAGAAGAAAAAAAACCCCAACACGCTCAGTGTTAAAGGGAAGCCTGTTTATGCCTATAAGTAAGAAAGCTTGCTCAAGAAGAAGTTAACTCTTGCTAGAGGATTATACCTGTAATGCTGGCAATTCTGGCCTCTGCATGAGCTGTAATATCTACTTGCATTACCTCACAGGGTGTTATGGGCCTTAATTAATTAATGTTTGTAAAGCGCTTTGAAATCCTCGGATGAAAGGCACTATAGAAGTGCAAAGCAGTTATTAATATTAATATTGCATAAGTGGCTTGGCTCCCTTCGCATCGCAGAGCACACTAACTCCTGCAAGGGCTGCAGCCCTGAATCAGCAATCTTCATACCACCAGGCAGGAGCCTCCCTTCTGCCTCCTCCTCTGATCTCTTTCTTTAGGACTTCCATAGCCTCTTCTCCATAAATCCTGAACACCCTTCTTATGCCTTCTCTCACGCAAGCAGTACAAGCAGTGAGAACAGCACTTTTCAGCCCATTACCCTGGACCAGTGCTTTTAGGGCAGGAGGCTGCAGGCTGAGCAGTTAAAATCTCTCCATTTGGGAGGTGGGACTTTATGGTTCTGGTTTTGCCTTTGCAGAAAAGACATTTGAAGTCCCACTTCTGCAATACAGGGTAGACCTGGACAAAATTTGGTGTTTGTTATAACCTTTAATACAAAATCGAGATGATTTTCAGTTTTAGTCATAAGCAGAGTGCAGGTAAGCCACTCAGCAATGCTGGTGCTGCTCCAGATTATCCAGGTTTTCAAAGAGAAAAAAAAAATATTAAAATTAAAATATACAAATAAGGGAAAATACAAAAGGGAAAATTTCCCACCCAAAAGCCATAATCATCAGTGTAAACTGAGAGCCGTCCACCTCTCACAGGAAACACTAGTGTTGGAAGGATGAATCCATATAATAAACTACATGCATATTTTTGTTATTTAGATTCTTGCTTGGTGAGTAGAAAGGCTGCACTGGTGAATAGCAACTACACAGGAAATTGAAAAGGAGGTAATTGTCACTTAGTATACAAAGTCCATGAAACCATCTCAAGCTGAGTCAATTCAAAGACGATGTGGTAGCTCTAGGATGAATTTGGTCAGTATAAATCCTGCCTAATTTGTCTGGAAATATTACCTCTGTGATGAACTCTGAATAATAGTGACAGTAAAATAACGAGAAGTAATAATGATAATATCAAACATACTGTAGAGAATCCCACTCATGTTAACACATGCAGTTTTAGGAGGATATTTTTAACTCAGATGTGCAGATAAAAACATATTGGTATGAACAACTGAAAAAAACAAGATCCATTTCTTACTAATTACAGAAAAACAGACATTTGGTCATCAGAACTGAATGGTTTTCTCAGCAATGCACGAACCAGATCACAACCCAGCTCCCTCTGCAGTAGCTGCACTGGCTGCATAAAGCATTAGCACTAGTTTGTACTTGTTTATATCAGTGAAGTAACATATAAGTTAAAAACAAATAGGGCTTATGCACTTCAGCAGAACTCTTAGTGACTTTGAAGGAAGTTTTATCTGTGTGTAGAAGGCGAGCTCGACTCAGAAGAGAAAACAATACCCTGCCAGCTCCACGTATCTGCCTTCACAAAGGAGGCAGGAAGAGCTTCCCAAGCTCCTTACCAGAAAGAGTATAACATTTTCAGAGATTAGGAGAGGCTGAAGGCAGCTTCAAATCTCAGTTTATTACATGCTTTTCTGCAGTCTTGCTGTAAGGCAAATAAAAAAGGTGCTTCATTGCACCAAGTGTATTTGCTGGAGCAACAGAAATGGTGAGTAGGATGTTTTGCCAAAAGAAGAGTGATTTGGCTCAGCCATGAAGGGAGCGTCATTGCCTGGTGAGCACAGCCCAGCCCAGGAGTCAGGGTACCTGGGTTTCTTTCTTGGCTCTGCCACTAACTTCTTGCGTGGCCTTGGGCAAGCTCTGCAACCTTGAAATCCTGTTCACCCCCCAAAATAAGGATGATTATAGGAATTAGAAGGCAATTCATTAATGCATTAATTAACAGGCGGCGGGGTGTTAGAGACGGGGCTGTTCTGATTCACCCTGGCAGCCAGACAACTCTGGTCCTATCAGCACCACTGCAGGGGCTCCTGTCCCCAGCGAGACCCCAGGGAGAGCACTAGCAAGGCGAGAAGGGAATTCAGTCTCAGCAACTTCAGAGTTGCCCTTTATTCCCAGGTAGAGGGAACCACACGAAGGGCACAGATCTCCGTTTTTTGCAAGAAGCCTGTCCCATGAGCCTGCTTGGGTTGAGATTTATTTTTGTTGCCATGTAAATTAAGTATATAGGCAATCCTGAGGCTGTTTGGATCTGATCCAGTGTGAACACCACGTTTGGAACAGGGTGGGAACTCTATTTGAGTTCAGACGCAGAGGAAGCACTTTAAGCCGTGTCTATAAGACAGATGCCAAGGACCTATACTGGAAGGTGCTGAGCGCGTACTGGCTAGTGGGGTATATGATTGCTCTCTATAAATACATCACAGGGAGGGGAAGGTGGGCAAGTGCCACAGAGGGAAATGAGCTATTTAAGCAAAAGGACAATGTTGGCACAAGAACAAACTGGCCCGTAAGGCTGGAAATTTGATGATTTCTAAACATCGGAGGAGTGAAGTTCAGGAAAAGCCTTCCATGGGGGAGGAGCTGGGCAAAAAAAACCTAATTGAAAGCCACTGGCAGTAGGTTAATGGCTGTGACCTAAGAGTTGGTTGCTGGCAAGAGCAGGGGTGTGGTGGATTTCAGAGCAGAGGCTGACCCTTCCAGGAACAACTAAGAAGGGCCCTGAAGAGCTGGGCTTTGCACTCACCGCAAGGCCAACAAAATCAAGAGAGTTTCTTTGAGTTTACTGTAGACTGGAAGTAGGCAGGATTTGGCTTAGCATGATGAAACCCTTTATCCATACAATATTTTCTTACTCTGACAATTGTTTTACTGAAGAGTCTTCTTAGGAGAGGCAATAAGCACCAGGCTAAACAGAAACCGTGAGAAACGTTGTCATTGGGAAATGGGGCCAAACGCTTTTGTCTTTTTGAGTGCAAAGCTTCAGTCTGTTCTCATTTACCAGAGGGCTTAAATACATGATAAGCTGCCAGTGTATGTCCTGGGCTTTGCTGTGAAGGAATAGGCTGTGCTATCAGAATTTTTTTCTGCAGCAGGAACACCATGCTGAAGGAGTGATGTGAAGACCAGGTTCCTCCTCTCCAGGTATCAAATAGCTTTCTGAAACCACACTAAGGGGCCTAGGAGTAAAGACAGAATAGCAATATTAACAATGGAGCAAGAAATACAAACTCCAGTCATCCATTTATTATAATTTCTCAAGGGGATACTCCTTTGGGAGAAGTACAGTCAGCACTGAAAGGTGGAGATGCTCAGTATCCCCTCAGGATGTATCCCTCATCTGATTAAGGGTCAATAGGAACCTGCAGAATCAAAGCATATCCCTTTCGTTTGAATGAAGAGGTGACAGGTAGAGCTGCTAATCGTCCCAGTGATAGCCAACTGGCTGGCACCATGAAGCAACCTTCCATAATAGTTTGAGTCTCACTACTCAAGCATTTGTATAGAAGACATAAAAGCAATAGTTGTTTGCAATTCATTTTACACCCCGGTGCCACTTTCAGAGGTTGCTCCTGGGGCTGCTCTCCCGTCAATGAAAAATGTTCCAGAGCAGTAATTCCCACCGGGTTTCCAGTCGAGACTGAAATGACTCCATCGGTGATGGTACACTGCCCTGTACGTGGAGCCTAGCAATGTGAAATTGCTGTGCACAACTCCCCCTCCCAGCCATGCTTATAATGCTTATTAGGAAAACCAGCTGCCGGGACTGCTGTAAGTAACTCTGTTGTTGGTGTCTCTCTTGAACTGCCTTGGCTCATGTTTCCTACTTAGGCACCCAAGGGCAAGGTTATGGGGTTCGCCCATATTCAGCCCTTATTATTATTGTTGCTATTATTATTATTAGTATTATTATTCATTACTAATATTAATTATGCAGCATGTGGTAGTGCCTAGGAGCTTCAAACCATGGCTCAGAACCACAGTGCACACAGCCCTTCACATGCACTGAACAAAAGGATGTTCCCTGCCCCAGAAAAAGTGCATGAGCTTGTAGTGGAATAACAGAGGGAAGAATTTGCTACCTGGAGGCCAAATTCACCAGGGCATGAAAAAATGCACCTCCCTTTAAGCCCATCTTTACCCCGTGAAACATCTGTGCAAGCTAGAGCAGAATGCATATCCTCAAAGGGCAGAGATGGCATAGACAGAGTATGGAGATTAGGGTTGTGGGGTTCTTAAAAAATAGATTTATGTGGTCCAGGACTGAAAGATTTGGGGTTGGTTTTCCAAACCAGAAGTTTTATCATTAGTGCTGCTAAAAGCAACTGTATTCTGTGTCCTGCAGCCTGATGGCAGCATCAATCTCATGGTATGTCTCAGGGAGTCCTAGGGTCATATAAAACCTTGGCCCCAGACAAAACATAAGACAGGACACTTCCAGTCCTGTGGTTGTGTGGAAATACTTTAAGGTCATGCTGCTGAAAGAGCTAGAAAACGTTGTTTAAAAAAAGAGTTTTCTCTGTTTGTGACATCTTTGCAACATCTTTCTTATTACAGCGTGAAGAGGTCTTAAAGTAGCTCCTGTATTGCTCAAAAAGGTAAGGTATATAATTAGTTTGAATTAATGTATTTCATTATTTTCTTAGGGTTTAGTCTGTAACAATGAGAGAATACGCATTTAACACGTAGCATTGCACAACACACTATGATACCCATGACTAGCCCAAAGAGCTGGATCCTGCCTGCCTCTGCTGCAGACATGCTGCATAAACTTGCAGCATTACTTCATTTCTCTTTGCCTTACTCTTCTGCGAAAAGGGAATAAGTGTAATTTATTGCAATTCCTTTGTAAATTGTTTTGAGATCTGCTGAGCTCTATAATTTAAATGAGTGAATGAAGTTGGACACAAGGAAGAACAGGAAAATGATACTCGCAACAGCATGTTCTCATTTGCCTGCAGTACTGAAGCTTGTCCTGCAATATAGCAATATGTCACTTTAAAATTTACTTTAAATATTAATGTAATTATTACTTTAAAATGAAAGTGCCAGACATTTCAAGTCAAGGGAAGTCTGTATGTAAATGCCTTGAGGCCCAGGAAGCTTTCAGCCCTAAATACTGAGGGTCACTTGAAAGGTACTTTAGCACCTTTTAATGAAGGGAGTGTGATTATTTTACATCTTGCAATGGTTTAAAGATCGTTTGTTTTTCTGCTTCTCTGGTGTGTAATTTAACACGTTTTCATATGCAAATTAAGCTTTTCTGCTGCTTTTAGGGAGCTTTTTGAAAACTGCAGGTGAAGAACCTGATTAAAACTTTCTGATCACCTGGAAATAGATAGAAACCCATTCTAAAAAAAAACCCTTTGAAAGGGTGCATCTCAGTCTGAGCAGAGATGAAGCTCACTGCCACTCACACGTTTAAAATCTGGCAACAGCTCATACACAAATTGCCAAGAAAAGGGTTAGCTACTGAAAAAGCCCAGAGTAATTGACCAGATTGTGTTGATTTCCAGGTATCAAGGTGTAGGTGAGAGCTTTTATATTTGCCATAAAGACTTTGCAGAGTAATCAACAACAGCAAAATCAAAACCAAGCAATCCTTTGAGTGAAGAATCTTGGCAATTTTCCTTTTTCTTTTAGTAGATAAAAGTGATTATGAATGAGAAGCAGTTTCAACCTAGGCCCCTTTTCCTTTTTCAGCTTCATTGAGCAATAAACACCTTTGACTACAGGTATAATTAGTAAATAACAATAACAACAAATAGGAGGGGGACCCACTTACCTTACATGGAGAATGAATTATCATGTTGGGCACATTATAATATAATATTATAATTATTTTAGTAACATTCACCTTTTAACCCAGCATCCCAGTATGGGACAAATATGTTTAAATAGACAAGTTAGTCTCTTTTGGTTCCCCATGTAGTCAATAGAGCAAGAAAGGCTTATCTAGGAGATGAACTTACTCCCTGCTTCATAACATCACTCCTGAAGGACCTTGGATTCCTCAAGTGTAAACAGCAGTTTCAAAACAAAGAGAATACTTATTATTTCACAGCTGGGGAAATCAAAGCACTGCAGTATGAGTGCATGTGCCTTTTTTACCAGTCCCAATGTCCTAAACCAGCACCCTAACTGTTGGGTACCACTGCATCTGAAGGTGCAGATGTCTTCAGATGAATTCATCAGGTTGGCAGCACTGTCCCTTTCTCCACAAACACCAGCTTTCAGGGGAATGGGAGTTCTTGGATGTTCTTAGAAGTCTAATGCAGGATTTCCCAGCCAGGAAAGCTAACAGTCCATTAGCACAAACCTAATCCTGACCACATTTCTTCTATGTAGTCACCTCAGAGTGGAAGAGCTACGTCTGATGAAAAAACATCACTGTAGGTGGCCTTGGTTCCCCCTTACGCATATCGTTCTTGAGTCCCTTTTTGGAAGCAAAAAAGCAGCCCTACACAGTGGAACTGTTGCACTACCAAAATTTAGGTCCCTCTCTGACCCGCCTAGTCTCTACACAATATGTCTATCTAACAAAGAGAGAGACTTCTCCAAAAATATTTCTAAAATGAACCATTCCAGAGAAAATTACTTTTTACACTGTTTATAGAGCATTAGGAGACCAACTAGGTAACTTACGTATCTTAGCTGAGCACTTAGGCTTGTGAGTGTCTATGAAGAAATGTATGTTGGAAAGAAGAGTCCCCTCTCATTCAAAGAATTAATCCAACCTACTATGGAGGCTTCAAAACATTTCTAATGGCCAAAAAGCATGGGTTTCTCTGGGGTAAAATTCTTCCATCTGAGATTCTTCTAATCAAACATGCATATATACCAAAACCGAGACGGTGTCTGAAAAGGTCAAAAAGGGGGAAAAAACCTAACCCAAAACACACGGAATGCACTGAAGCCCAAACCACAGTAACCTCAAAGGGACAACTAATAGCCACAACATCACCCAAATTCCAGTTGCATCTCATTAGAGCTTTCCTACACAGGCACATGCAGGAAAGTGAAGGCAAGTCAGCTAACTACAGGTGTGAAGTCAGTGCCCATAAATTAAAGCACATGTGCATGTTCTCATTCGGGATTAAGATGCCTACAGCATTGCCTACAGCACTGCCTACAGCAATGTAAGGAGACTTTATTCCTGAGTGAGAGCATCCCCACAAGGGCTAAATGTCTTTAGCTGGTGCACACTGACTTCACACCTTTTCTTATTCACCTTCCAGAATGCCCCTGCAAACACACGGCTGCAAAGGGCCAAGCAAGGGGGGAGCTAAGCTGCTGCTGATGTGGGATCAGTGTTGGGCCCATGCTGAAGCCCTGGAGCTGGTTTGCTTTGCACATTGCAAGCATGGATGTAAGAGTTTCTTCTCAAATGGTTTTATGTGGCCTGGTGGCAACAAAGAGCCAACTGCATACTCAGCTAACAAAACATGGAATCATAGAATGGTTAGGGTTGGAAAGGACATTAAGATCATCTACTATTGGGCTTTTTGCATAACCCAAAGTGATTCCTTTGGTGCACTGTGGCTGCTCTGGCTTTGCTTTCTGAGCCTTGCACTCTTCTGTTTCTTATGATGCAGCCACATCTGTCTGGATATAAAACTTCTTATTCTGAAGAAGACTTATGAAAATTTCAGTCTTTCAGTCTATCTTGTTCTGCTTTTCTTTCATTCCACACCCAAGTAATTGTGAGTAAAAAGGTAGATAATCTTTAGTGTACTCTAGGTTTGGAACAGCTCTGGGTAAGAGCAGTGCACGTTGGTGAAAACCTGAAAAGTTTGTTAGGAGAAAGCGTAGACAAGATGACTGACAGACACAAGGGACTGAATTTGATGACCCAAACATTCTTCTCCGGTCCCATGCGTGTAATCTCAAGGGAAAGCTGTGTAGACTGAAAAATGTGGCTAGTTTCAATGCATGAAAAACATGAGCACTAAGACCCACTCACCCAGTGATAACAACAGTCTGCATTTCGCCATCATTTCCATTACATGCACAAGGTAATCTTAACCTGAGCCACAACAATAATCAGCCACTTGTACCTTGTCCCAAAATGCAAGCATCTCTCCTCATTTCCCAGGAGGAGAAACTAAGGCTTACAGAAAGGAGAAAGAGCAGGACAAACCTACCACAAAAATCTGCAACAGGGATGGGAGACAATCCTATTTTGTTTCTTTTTCTGTGCCCACTGCCAAACTGCCTTGTCCCTATTGCAAGAAAACAGGCTGGCTTCCAGCTCCCCAGCATGTCTCTGCTCAAAAAACAGCATGACATGTCCCACATTTGCTAAAGCAAATAAGGAAATGAGCTCTGAGAAGGGAAGGATGGGTCTGAGGTGGGACTCGTGGCATAGCCAACATGAGTAACAGCTTTAACCATGCCAGGAACTGAGATGTAGTTCCTCATCATCAGGGCAGGTCACAGCCAGGAACGTATGTGCCTCTTTGCTGCGCGCCGGTGCTCAGCATGTACCAACCACAGCAGGGATGGGAGCTCCAGCTCTTGTGCTTGTCAGCTATGGTGCAAGGCAAACCAGGACCTTCCTCAGATCAAACATGCACTGATCCCTTCTTTTAGTGCAGAACAACCACAGCTACATCCTTCAGCTGCGCTGAGGAAGATTTCGGTTTTACCACACGTGGCCAGCTCTGCGGGAGAATGGCAGATAAGCCTTTCTGCCCAGGCGACTGCTCCATCCTGCTCTGTCTTTGTTGTCTTCACGCTGTGTTGTGAGCAGAAAGGTTTTGACAGGTGGCTTTGCTGTAAGAAAGGTGGCACTCTCGTCCTGGTTACCTCACACAAGTCTCATTTTGCCTCCTTGAAAACAAAGTTTGTTGACACAGGAGGGGAAAAAAGCACTTTTCTCTAGCTGGTGGTACCAAAGACATGAAGAAACACAGCTGGGAATTGCAATCCACCCAACGGCTTGTGTGTTTGACGACAGGGAACACAGCTCCATCCCTTAGCCCTAAGTGCCCACCTGCAGAACCTGACTTACAAAAGGGCCATCCCCATTACTGCAACCACTTGGCAGAGATGGGGTAGTCCTTCAGGCCCCTAAATGTCTGCATGATTCTGGAATGCTACTTAGTCTCTCCTCAACCTTACTGGAAGCCAATAGTCCTTAATTACATGCTTGACTTGCTGAAACTCATCTCTCCTGAATGGGACTTGAACTCTTCTACTTGTTTCCAAGGTCCTGAACTGACATTAGCTAAAGGAGAGCACAGTTTCACTCCAGCAATGACACTCCGGCTTCTTCATCATGGTGAATATCCATCTTCACTTCTGGTCTCAGCAGGTCATGCTGACAAACAGCAGCAACCAGGACATAACAGGCCACTAAGGACAAAGCACAGTATGAAGCAGTTCCTGCCAGAAAGAGAATATAGGCAGCATGGCTCTTGAGCAAACCATGCAATCTTACAATAACACCTGTAAATGCAGTCATGTAGGATGTTTCTTTTTCACATCAGGCTACTGTATATAAACCTTTGCATGTGGTACAACAACATCAGACACAATGCTAAGAAAGACAAACCCAAGCACCCTGGGTCACCCACGGTGATGGCACCACTGATGTCTGAACCTCAACCATCCCCATGTGTAGGAGGTCCTTTTGCCACTACTGGATCCAGTAGTCATTTAGCCTGCTTATGCAGGGAGCCACGAAAGGTGTAGACCCCCCTGCCACCATGACCATCATCACCAGGATCTCCTGCTGGTAGAGTGGGAAGTCCAATGTCCTGTGCTGCCAGCTCAGAGCAGTAAAACCATACTTTTGAGTCCTGAGTTTAATGACAGGGGAAACTGGAGTCTGCAAACCCTTGCAGCTGAGAGCAAGTGCCGTACGTAACCCACCTCCGGTTCTCCAGAGGCAGAAATGAGGCACAAACGGTCCATGCTGGTGCCAAGAATGTTCAAAACCTGAGAGCAAGTGCCGTACGTAACCCACCTCCAGTTCTCCAGAGGCAGAAATGAGGCACAAATGGTCCATGCTGGTGCCAAGAATGTCCAAAATGACATCTAGTAAAAGCAACTGAAAAGATTGCAGAGACTTTCTGGAATGATCCATTAACATTTTTATGATGAAATGTAGGTGTGACAGGTCCAAACCGTCTCCTTTCACCTCCTTAGTGTGGCAGCGACCATAACACCTGCAGATGGGATATTGCATACGGCAACATGCTCCCTCTGCCAAGAGACACGGAACTGTGTTGATGGAAATATGAAAATAGCCACACCTTGAGCAGATCTGGGTTAAAATGGGGAAATTGCACCTTTCAGTCTTCTTGCATGGAGAATATTTGCAAGAGGGGGAGGGAAAAACGTGTGTGGAAGTTCACAGACTCCTATTGAGCTCCACTCAGTCAGGAATTCAGCTACATTGGCTGTATGATGGCTGACATCCCAAAACCAGGGGAATAATCGTGGAGGCTGATGTCCCTGGGTCTTTCATTCAGCTGAAAACAAGTTACTGGACTCAGTGTGAGGGTAACTGGGTGAGAAGCACCAGTCTGGGGTATAGCAGTTATCCCAAACTCTCTGAAGATTCCTATTGCAGCCAAGAGAGTCTGTGGCTGAGATTTTGCCTCATCCTTTGAGGAGGGCAAATGATAAAGATGGCACATATTTGGGTACTGGGCCCACTGGTGGAGATGCTGAGTGCCTGGGTGGGAACTGAACAGATGGAGTGCTTCACCCAGGCTGGAGGGAATGAAAAGAGCTTTGGGGAGAGAGAAGGAGACCTCATATAAGCAAAGATCCCATTTTGTTTCCTTTCAGTCTCATTGCAATTAAGGCTCCTAATTGAAACCAGTTTTACCCAAGGTTTACTATGGTGGTTGTTTTCTTTCTCTGCTGTTAAATGCAGGTGTTCCACATAGCAGGAAGTTGGCACGAAAGGATAAATTTCCAAAGCACTGCCTGTACCATTCGTAAATTAATGCCTGAAGAAATCAGTGCTGTGACAAGCTCAGCTGCGCAGAGGAGGTCGTCTGGGAGAGGAGGACAGGGGAGAGGGGAAGAAGGGGTGACGAAAGGATGTCATAGCTGATGGATGGAGCCACTGTGGTGATGGTGTGAGGAATGAAAGTCAAGTAGGATCAGCTTTGATCCACTGCAGCATACAACAGCCTTGGCTCAATCCTGCCCTAGTAAAGTAAAGAGAAAATTTCCTCTGGGTTGCCATGGGGGCAATTTTAAACCCATCATTTCGTGTTGGAGCTCTGCAGAGCAGAGCTGGACCAGATGAAGGAAGACCTCCAGGGAGCTGTTTACCAGCCTGGAAGTGGGCTGCAACTCTGTACATGCAGCTTTGCTGATGTGGAATGAGTGAAACATGAACCAAACCAATATTAAAATTGTAGTGTGCCTACAGAGCCGTGGGTGTGTGTGTGATGCTTTGCAGACAAATAAAATTCTGAAGGAAAAAAATATACATATTTTACCCTAAATATAATACCTTCATGGAGGCCTGCTTTTGCAGAGGAAGAAGCTCCTGGAATACAGATTTCATGTGTGAAATTGACTGCCATTGCAGACTCTTTCACCTCATCTTCCTCTGTATCTGAAATTCCATTTAATAGTGCTTAGGGGAGGTATATTTATAGAGAGTGAACATGGCAAACCCCTACTTGTGGTTGCACAGTGGATGAGAGAGAACCAACTCCCAGCTCAGGAGAGCATGTGATGGTGATTTCAGACCTTACCACGGAGTGATCCCAGGTCCATGTAAACATCCTCCTCCAATTCTGACATTATTTATTCCTGGAGGAAAACAGGGGGGTAGAAATTAGTCCTTGAGCTTGTAAAGCAGCTTTAGAGTAGAAACACAAGGTGTGAGGAGCTTTTTGCTGGTGTATTTCTGGCTGCTAACAATCAGTCCAGTGGATGCTAAAGGGCTCTGGGCTGGTGAAGCAGAAAAACTCCTAATGCAGAAATCACCTCAATGCTCAGGGCTCCATCCTGCTTTGCAGCTTGTATTATCCTGTAGAGCCTTGGCCTGGAGGAAACATGGGCATTGCAGACAAAGGTGGCTCTGACACAAAGTCCATCCTTCATCTCAGATAGCCCAACAACTGCACACCTTGGCCATTAGATCCAAGCAACCCTTCCTGAGACACACAGAGAAGCACCAAAGCAAAAAAATGAATACTTCTGCTAGGAAATAGGTCGGTGAGCTTTGGTTTTTAACCGCAGGGGCCATCATTTTCTTATCTCATCACAGCTCCCTGCCCTGCACCCGCTCCAGCATCTGCTCACTGGGCAGGGGCAGCCCTGATCACCCGTGCCAACCCCAGCATTGCATTATACAGCAGCACACAACCCCTTCTTGTTAGGTACAAATTACCCCCTGCTCGATTAAGCAGCACCTTTCAGTTGTGCACTCAGTGGCAGGCTACTGTGATAAAAACGTGTTTATATCACACACTATTAAGCTGTGTATCAGTCAGGTGCTGTTTTCAGAGGAGCAGAGCCATGTCACAGGGTTAACCACCAACGGAAGCTGAAGCTTCAACAGCCTTTATTAGCTCGGCAAGTGCTCCTAACCACACTCTTCCTAGTTGCAGAAGAGGTATCTTCTTTCATGAGCCTCCTCTTGGGCTGTGGAGGTGATATTTACCAAATAAAAACTGTTGCTGCACCTGTGTAGTTCTCATGTGGCTTTCAGGTTAACCCGTTCTTCTCGGAGGCTGTTTTAGGAAGCATCCTTGTCATTCAGTTGGGTTTGCAAGAGGGAGGATCAGTACAGAGCCTTCCCGGTGGAACCTCATCTTGTTCCCATCTCAGCAACATGCTTGGCTGGTCAGGGCATGAGGGGTGCACAGGGCAGTGGGTAGATAATAGAGGGAGTGGGAATGCCTCCAGATCTGGACAGAGCTTCTCAGCTGCCTTGGCTGCAATGTGGCAAGATATACATATAAGAAAGGCTTCAGAGAGGTGAAAGAGTTTATTTGTTATTGTCACCCTGTGTAGGTCTGTGCGCTGCTGAGGTCAGCGCCAGCCTCCTGTCAGACATGCGTGAAGATGAGGAGGTGAGGAAGGTGTATGGAGGGAGTGTCTTGGGATTGTATTCCAAATTCATAAAGACATTAAGGGAAAAACTTCTTGATTTCACAAATGTTTTCTTAGGGGTAACACTCACCTTTATCTGCATCCAGGTACCTCACTCCTCATTCCTACTTTGGTGCTGCTTTTGGAAGGAGAAGAGGCATTGGACACACTGCTTTCTGTAAGCAGTCCAAACTGTTGGCTGGTTCACACTACACCATCCCTGGATGCTGTATGGGCACAGCTGGGGTCAGCAGGCAGGAGGAGGAGATGGGACACGAGTCCATTGTCATCTATTGCAGACACTTCACCCAAGAATCATACCTCTATCAAGCTTCATATTGTCCACCTAAACAGGAGTGGTAAATAAACTCCATGTGAAACTATAACTAGTGCTGTGCTGCTGGTCTCCAGAGAGACATCCCACAGGCCAGGTCTCCCATATCTTAGGTGTTGTTGGGAAAATACCCTCAAGCAAACCTGTTCTGAGTGTAGGGTGCTGCCAGGTCATATATGCCAGCTGCAGTAAAGCACTTTAGTAAAACCTCTCCCACTGCTGTGACAGTTCATATCCATGGCTGTTGCTTTGTGCATACCAGATCAACCCTACCAGAAGCATCTTTCAGGTGAAAATACAGAGCAGGACAGAAGCTGCAGTGTTAGACTCCAGAGGCAAGAGTGACGGACCTTTGCTGGCAGCTTACCCGGGTACAGTGTGAAGCTAGAGAAATTCATAGTAGAAAATAAACCCCAAAGACTACTGAATACAAAGGCAGACCCTCTGGTTCAGATGCAAATTACTGACACCTAGGAGAGTGTTTGAGGAAGTATCACTACATGATTATTGTCAGCTTTTTTCCAAGATATCTATTGTTTGCTACAGCCATAACACACTGCTCTTCCCTTCAGTACACATTCTTCCCAGCTATATTGTGAGTCTTGTGTTCAACATACAAGGGTCAATACATCTGACCTGAGTTCCTTTCTGTCCTTAAAATAGCCAACATACATCCCAATACTGTGTTACAATTTCAAACAGAAAGACTTTGAGATGGAGGTGGTAATATCACACGTTCAAAAAAAAAGGAATCCATCTCTGTGGAGTCTGGGATTACCTTAAGGACAACATGAGATTTTACCAAGGATCAATTCTGTATTCTCTTTTATTTGCTTTCTAATCCAGACTATTTAGGAAGCCACGCTATTGAACTCATCTTCACCACTCTGAGAGATGAACATGGTCTTTTTAAAGTAAAAAGCAGCTTTTCTTCAGGAATCACAGGAGTTGGTGCTCCGGAACTGTCTCCTGTGACATTCAGGGGACTGAGTGACATGAGAGGTAAGGATACTGTGTGGCAGGAATGAGCATCATGGTGGAAAAGGGCAGCCTGGATGCTGCCCCAGGCTGGTCTGATCCATTCCTTGGGGCCACTAAGGACAAACAAAGGCAAAATGGCTTTAAACTTAAACAATGGCTTGAAACTTAAACAGGGGAACTTTAGGTTAGATCTAAGGAAGAAGTTCTTCACAGTGAGGGAGAAGAGGCACTGGAACAGGTTGCCCAAGGAAGCTGTGAATGCTCCAACCCTGGAGGTGTTCAAGGCCAGGCTGGTCAGAGCCTTGGGCGACATAGTTTAGTGTGTGGTGTCCCTGTCTATGGCAGGGGGATTGGAACTAGATGATCTTAAGGTCCTTTCCAACCCTAACTATTCTATGATTCTATGATTCTATTCTATAAAAGTGTTTCTTGCAGGCAGTTCTCCCCTTTCCCCGTAGTGGGTCTGAAGTCATCTCTAGATGAATTTACAGAAAGAGAAGGCAAGACTGTTAAATCAGTTTATAGTTCCTGTTTTCCTTCACCAGGTGACTAATTAGTCCCAGACGGGGCTAATTACATTTCCCCAGGTGGGAAATGTGCCATGTAAGAAACCGTGTGGCAAACCCCTCTTCTCCAGAACAAGACTCAGCTGCTTTAGTGTGAGCAGCTCCTCTCTCTTCCCACCATGTCCTACCTCCTTCACCTTTGCACTTCGTCAGTCCTTGCACCATGAAAGCTCAGTCTCCTCACTTCCCCACCACCGAGCTACTCCACAAGCTCAATCCTCAATGTCCAGTGAAGAAAAAGCTCTGTAAACATTAAATAAAGTTTAAAAAGAAAAGATTTAATCTTGTCATTCAAGATTTTGTCCTGTGGCCAAGATGTTGGACCTTAAGTTGCTCTTTGTAACATGGACCACAATAAAAAACACTGCACTGCTTTGGGAATCAAAGGGTACTAACAAGTTATTGGGGAAAAAAATCCACATGGTTTTCCCTCAAGCCCCTGAGGGTAGATGTTACCAACCGAGGTATGACAGCACTCCAGCACTCCAATACTATAAACTGAACCTTAAGCAACTCATTTAAGACAAATCATTTTAGAAATGAAACGTTTACTTACTCATCGACATAAAACCTCCACTCTTTAATTGTCTATCTCATTCTGTGAAAGTGCATTGAAAATCTACCAGCATTATAAATAGAACTGCTCAGTTAACAACTGCTTTGATGTCTAAAATGAAGTCCATATTGCTACTCCCCCTGTCTACCTGTCTGTTTTTTGAGATTGTCTCTGTTTAGACCAGCATTCCTGGGCTGGTAGGGAGATAGATGTAAATGAGCTATGATGAAAGATTAATTATTTTTTATTGGAGGGAGTTTCTTACCATGTACAAAAGAATTAGAAAAGTTTTCTGTCATCTCATGAGCATCCCAAAGTAGAGAAAGGAGATTATAATGGTAGGGGAAAGGCCAAGTCCTCCCTGCTTCCCTCTGAAAAACAAATTGTGTCTTTTAATCATGGTGCCCATTTTCAAGTGCCACTGAACTTAAATAAAGTAAAAAGTCTCCGAACTTCCTACTGGGATGCCTAATTTTGGCACTGTAGGCACTTCACAGTACTGATGGTTCAAGGTGCAGAGATCAGGGTAATGCAAATCACTCATTGGTTTCTTGTCCTGTGTTATATAGGCACATGCAGAAGGTAGTCTGAATATGACACCCAAACCTTCTGTCTATCCCTTGCTGAACATCTCATGCCTTAAAAACTGAGACTCCTTTAACAATATTCTTACTGTGAGACATCCAGATCTTACATTAAAAACCTTATCGTGCCCTATTGAAAACCCAGCCCTGGGCTGGCAGGTGGGATGTGGGGGATACTGGCAGGAAATGGCTGTGCAAGCTAGCTGAGAAAGAGCCCACCCACGTCTTCCCTGACTTAGACAAGAACCATCCATCCCTCATGTTCATAATTCCTGACGTTGCTTCCAAAATTCAATGTGTGGGACCTGAAAAACACCTATCGTGGAGGGGGTCTGAGCACAGATAAACTCCTAGACCTGTTGCCAGTACACTGGAAGGCTAATTAAATGAATATGGCTTTCAGTAACTTCCAAGCTAAACAATTTGCCAAAGCATTCAAACTTGCTAAATATTGGAAGTGTTTTGCCTCTATTGGCTCCATGCTCAGGCATCACAGGATGGTTAGTTCTACCAATAATTCATGTACCTGCATGTTTTAATGACAACTGAAATACCCTGGCATTTCTGGGCTAGCATGTGTGCTATGATCTATGAGCCTACACTCCCTCTACCTTCACTTTGAACTGAACTGCTTTATTAAGCAATCCCACTACCCACCACTATCTAACATGCCAAGACCTGTGAAGTTTTCTTGCACAGTGCTGCCTTTGAATCCCTTCCAAGACCCAACCAGTAGCACCAGTATTCAGACACTGTAGGATGATACCCAGAGCCAATGAACTAAAACTTCCTTTGGGAATCTGAAGAAATCCAAGGAGCCTGTTTTGTTTGTTTTTTTTTTAACAAAGCCAATGAGAACCAATTGACACACACACTGCGATCATTAGGACGGGGAGCTAGAAATAAGCATATCTGCAATAAAAATCTCCTTACACCTACCTACTTCCCTAGGAGAGAAACTTGCATGTCGTAGAGGAGCAGAGCAGGGCACTCTTAGAAGAAGAGTATAGCAAACAGGGGTTCCTCTGCCTTATCTGTACTGCACATGAAGCTGCTTCAGAGCATATTTCTAAGGATTTTTTGCTGATATTTACTCTTTCATTGTTACAAAGCAGGTAAGATATAGAGCCTTAGATACCCAGGGTCAGGTCCACGAATGAGCTTATGCATTTCAAGTGGTATTAGATATATTCAAGTAGGAATTTGGAATGAGATTTAGTTCACAGATTAAAGTATCCAAATTCAGGCATTTACGCATTGCCCTGTGAAATGCCACTGTAGCTACTGGGGAGTTAGCAATGTTGCCAGTGGCTTCTAAAAATTTACTCAGCTCACATTAAAGCAGACACTTTTATCTGGCCCACCAATCAGTTTTCTCAGTGGCAGTGACTGTACTTCCTAGGAGCTTCATCCAGTTGGCTACATACCAACACCTAGTACCTGGAGTGAAACCCTGAAGCATCCATAGCATTTGCACCAGATTGTCAGATATTATTTGGGATCTATGGAAGACCCATGGTCTCCTGAGCAGCATCAAAAGGCAAGACAACATTCCCTAGAGCACCCCAAAGGACACTCAGCACATATATGTGGAAAGTGAATAGTGCAAAGGAGGAAGAACTGTGTGGCAACAAGGGACAGAAAGTGTCACTGTGGTTGAGTCACTTTGTGCCATTCGCCCTCAGGGCGATGGTCTATTTGTTGTCATAGATATGGCCTTTGAGTGTAACCTTTTGACTCTGTATGGTTGGTTAGTATGTTGGTTACACAGCCCTCTTGTACCTAACTACTGTTAAGATGAAATAATACAACTGAAACACAACAGAAAGAAAAGAAGGGGGGGGGAATCCCCAACCAACAGTCTACATGCTTATCAGTCTGATCTAATGTCCTCTCATCTTGGGATGAAAGGGCAAGGGCAGCTTTGGTTCTTCTGACCACCAAACAAATGTTCTTTGTGCATTTGTTTGCACATATATGTTTGTTTATACTACAGCACTTCACAGCAAACTAAAATAGTTCCTGGCCAAAGTATGCATAATGTTTTTAATAGAATCATAGGCTTATAGAATGATCTGGGTTGGAAGGGACCTTAAAGCTCACCTAGTTCCAACCCCCTGCCATGGGCAGGGACACCTTCCACAGGTTGCTCTATGTTTTTCAGGTTGGTCTCTGTGAATAGCTCTCAGAAATGTCTGGACAGAGACAGAAAAGTCTGGAGCAACACCTACTGCTTGTGTTTTGCTGGATCGCAGCAAACACAAAACAGGATGCAGAATTGGCAAGAGTCAGCAAAGGAGGATCTCTAGTTGTGTTTCAACATCTACTGAAGATGCCATGGGAAGTCTTCTTTCCTGCTTCTTTTTACCTGTTGATTTTCCTAGAGAAAGACAAGGATGTGCACCTTGCCGTGCCCCAGTGCCAACATTAGGGACTATCACTCCCTCTTGTCCTCATGTCCAGGCTTCTTTCCTGTGCAAGTAAACACATATAAGTTTCTGTGCACATCTGAGTCTCCACCTGATCTGAGATCGTGATGTGGCCATGGCATGCATCCAGCCCAAAACCCCGGAATTTCTCCTGAGTTCAGTAGTTTAAGTTCATTCCTATATAATCAGACAGAAAAAAAAAATCCAGGAACAACGTCTCATTTAAGGAATTAACATACAGCTGTCTCCTTCCAGCCAACACCCCCAAACCACTGCAGTTTAATTCCCTTCATGTCCCACATCGGTACATTTATACCAGCAGATCTGCTCCGGTAGGTGTGAGGGAGGCAGGGAGCAGGCAAAGGGTTTTATTACTTTAACTATTCCAAGATAATTAAGCAGGGCAACTTTTGGGTGTAACCAAGGACTAAGCCCCCTTTTATTGCTCTGAGAGAGTAAAAGAGGCCATAAAAGGCATTTAAATTACTATTACCCTCAACAGTGTAATTCAGAGTCAGTCCAAAAGAAATTCTATTCATTTCAGGCTGACTGACTTCAGTGGAGCTGAGATTTAGCCCTCAATTTCACAGCCTTGGAGAATATAACCCTATCAAAACAAGACTCTTTAACAAGCCATTACTGTAGCTTTTGAAGCAAAACACAGAGAAGGGACACTCAGACTAATGTCAGGAGATGGCTGCAATCCTGGCAATGGGGTTTGCTTGTGTCTGCAGAGAGCAGGGACATCCAAATGCACCCCATTGTACAGAGAGGTGGTCTCCTTTCACCTGTCCTAAGCACTGGCATCTTCTCATGTAGCTGATTTTGATACACCCTTATAAATTATGCCCTTCTCCTCAGCTCAAACCTTCCATTGGGATTTGCAGATGCTCAGCTTGAGCTGGCTCATCTGTTAGGCTGCAAGTTTGCTTAGAGAGTCTGGTCCCTGCAGTTACTTGAGCAAGGATAGACTGTATCGTTGAATCTTCAGCATTTCCTTTATCTGTTATTTAAAATGGTAAGGCTTACCAGGGAGATGAATACAGGAACAGAGGAGTTGAAAGCTTTTATATCAGTCCTGTACAAACAAAGTTAATGTGTCTTCCTTGTGCACAAAGATTAACTGTGATTAAGTGCTCCAATATGAAAAACGAAGACAGAAAAATAGAAAAGTGTTGCAGTGCTTAGCCATCCTTCTTAAAATAACTACCATTGTGTTAGGCTTAAAAGGCATTTGCTAAAGATTTTGTGAAGAATTAAGCTCATTTGTTATTCTTTTAAGATAGAAACAAGAGTAAAGGAAAAGCTGTTAGTCAACATTGTCTTAGAAGATAAAGGTTTCTAGATAAGAGCATATATGGGTCAATAGAAGCTCCAGTAAATATCTTTCTTGATTGACAGGTCTCTTGAGATTTTTTTAGCTGGTTTAATGTCACCTTCTTTCTCTTTCTTTTTTTCCTTTTCTTTTTAAACACTCTTGCAGTAATGTTAGCTGATGGGGTAAGCAAGTTATGGCACGTATATATTTGACCAACAGTGACACCAGAAAAGCAGCGAGAAGCAACCTGAGGGATGGTGTTTACACCATGTCAGCCTAACTCAGATATCTTATCAAGACGTCCAATTAAATGAATGAGACGGAGTCAGTCCAGACACTTACTTCAGATTACGAATGTCTCCAGCAGGGGAGACTTTTCTGCTTTAACTAAACTCATATAATATCAGCCCTCAGAGCATGAGAAAAGAGCTGTACATTGCAAACCCCAGGCCTTAGACTCGCTCAAGGAACTGGACATCAGTGCTTCAAGATGTTTGGCTGCAAGGTGTAGCTGTCAGGTGTTAAAAACTACAAGCCTACCTAGAGATCCAAAGGCAAAATATAAAATTCAAAGATCTTTTAATTTGCTTTCTGTGGCTGGGGTTAATTTTTATTCCAGTTTCCACACAAACACAAAGATTAAAAACAACTTACACCAAAGAGGGGAAAAAAAGAGGAGATTCTTAGATGATAAACTCATTCGAGCAGCTGAGTATTTATAAAGGATTCAAAACAAAACAGGCTGAGCCAGGGTGTAGATGTGTCTGTCCCCCTGGAAATAACACCTTGCTCAGCAAAGATGCCCTTTGACTTTCAGCGTGGCTATCTGAGGAGTCAAGTGCTGTTCAAAGCACTGATGCACGTCACCCCTGAAATGCACCCAGCTGCGTGAGAAATAAGCTGAGACCACAGTGCAGCATCCCTCGAATCTAGGTCTTAAAAGATAGACATCCCCAGAAGAGATTCCTGTGCTGAAGTGTGAAAAAATAAATAGCTCTGCTTTGCATCAGGATGACAGAGTTTGGAGCATTTGAAGCTTTCCACAGCACCGCAAAGGGTAGGAGACAGACAGGAGGGCAGGGAGGCGCAGAGATTTGCCTACAGTGGAAAAGCTGAGCCTGTTTAAACTCACTGAATGACCAGCAAAAACCTTTTTTTCCTTATGGACTGATTGAGACAGAAGTAAACATCTTCTGAATTTTATTGGGCAACCTGCCCCACCAAATTAAGGCTTTTAAAATGAACCTTTAGACTAGTTACAGGGATTCACAATAGCTTTCAGCCGTGTCCCCGGGGCATGTTGGATTCTGCAGAGCCTGGTGTGTTAGCAGGAGAGAAGCCCACATGTCTGGACATTGCCTCCAGCTCCATCTGTGCTTTGGAGCTGGCTCCCAGCCTGGGTCCCAGCAGGCACCTTGCTGTGTCTCTGGCCTGGCTGAGACTCCCATGGTTGTCACTTCACAGCACAAGGAAAGGAGTAGGTCCTCTCCTTGGTTCAGGTCAACTACTCTGCAGAGCTTAAGCACTGCCTTTGGCTCTCGCCATCCACCTTGACGGTGGGATCATCGTGGTTGGGAAATGCTTAAAGCCATGATAAGAACCACCAGGAAGAAGTCCCGGGCCCTTCAGCCAGCAAATGTCCCCAGAAACGTGACATCCACAGAAAACTGAAAAATGGATGGGTGTAAGACCTGAATGGATGGTTCAATGTCTCACTCTGGATAAGCATCTCCTGGAATCATTGTCCTTCCTGCTTCCCCCCATAAAGTCCAACAGGTCTTCTTTCTGGGACCATCATAACCATAACCCATGAGTGGGGACAGAACTACAGCCCTGGGAGAGACACTACCTGGCCAGCAGAGAAAGAAAGGAGATTGATTCCTCCTGAGAAAACAGACACAAGCACAATGACTGATAAAAGCCTTTGAAACACACTGTTCAGTGAGGACAAACCTGGGGAGAGAAGATGTTCGATGAGACACACAGTACTTCCAGAAAAATCATAACGTGTTTCAACTCATGCAATTTTCAGTGGGAATTAGTACTAAGTGTACAGAAGGAATTCATGTATTAGCCTTCCCCACACATCCCACTGCTGATGCTGGCTCCAGCCAGCTCCTGTGATTCGAAGCTCCACTTATCCTCAGTGCAAAGTTCCTGTTTAAAATTCAGCAACGCATTTATTTATTTTCAGACACAACCTATTTCCCCAGCCTAAAGACTGCCTGGGAGGCAACAGATAGTTCTGCCTTGAAATGTGATACGGTGAAAGCCTGGGTGATTTTGGCCTGTCTCAATATTGTGATCACCGCTGGGGAGTAAAAGCCCTTCTCCCACAAGCTGCAGGGACAGTGTGTGTGGATTATCACATGCATTTCCAGGCCCTTCACATCCATGTTGAGAGGAGAGATGCAGAGAGGTTTTAGGGCTGGCAAAAGCTGCAAAACCCATGAGTGTCTTGGTGGAGAAATTAGTAACTTGTGAGCCAGCTGCACCCAGTCTGCAAATGCCTGAGAGGTGTGAACACTGCAGAGAAGGGGGAATTGGCATAGGGTAGGTAGAGGGAATGTGAGAGGCGCTATCTTGAAGGTCACAACCCAGATCTAGTTCCTCTTAGAGGAGACAACAGAGAAAATCTACTCATGCATGCTCATTGTGTGGTGTGAGAGAGCAAGGTAGAATCATAGAATCGTAGAATGGTTTGGGTTGGAAAGGACCTTAAGATCATCTGGTTCCAACCCCCTGCCATGGACAGGGACACCTCTCACTAGACCATGCCCATCCTGGCTTTGAACACTGCCAGGGATGGAAGATTTACCACTTCTTTGGGCAACCTGTTCCAGTGTCTCACCAGCCTCACAGTAAAGAACTTCCTCCTTATATCTAACCTTGGAAAAAAACAAGCAAGGCAGAAAAGGAGCATGAAAACAACATTTGGTTAAGTGCTTATTTCTTGCACACCAAGGGCAACCAGGTGGTGGGTGGGTGATGCAAATGTTTCTTCGTGCTTAATTACAGAGGATGTATATGTGGCCACACTGACAAGATGATTCAGAGCTTCAGCTCAAGCTTTGGCAGCTCAGAGCTCTATGCTCCAGAGGTTTCCACACCAGCCACCTTTCCCCAAGGTAGCCAGGTCTCGCTATATGTGTCAACATAGAACTCCAACACATTAAGAAGGGCAAACAACTAAAATGTCATTTTCCCTGACAGATAGATAGATAGATAGATAGATAGATAGATAGATAAAAGGAAAGTAACAAAAGAGAGGGTCAAAACTTGGTAGATGAGGGCTTCTCCCATGGATCGACCCTGGGTTTTCATTCTCAGACACTATGTAGATCCAGACAAGGACTAGCTAAGTGTGGAGCTGAACAGAAAACCAGTAAACCCAAGGTCTCCATCTCTGAACTCCCACTCCCCTTCCTCCTCTGCCATGAATAGCAAGTGTCTGGTTTCAAAGTATGCCACTAGAAAATGCCCTTTTAAGTTGTGGGGTTTATTTCCCCCTTTATGGTTTTTCTGTTTAATTCTACACACTGGCACCACTTGTTGAGAGGACCTGTTTTTTTGCTCCATCCTGCTGTTTGTTTTCCCCTTTGCTTTCTGCATGGGGGAGGATGGCAGAGAGTAGAAGAGAGCATGTACATCATCAACAAACACGGGGCAGATGGAGGTCAGCCCAGCATCAGATGCAGTGCCTAGTGCAGAGCTGCATGGGGAAGAGCTAGTGTAAAACCAACATGGTGAGGGGAAAGCAAAGAACAACGTATATTTTGTTTGGGTTTGGTTTTCTTTGGTCGGTCTCCATGCCAAAAAAGTTAATTCATGTGGGTTTTCAAACTACTGGAGATGCTGAGGTGTGTTTAGGAGATCTGAGTTTGTATGTGTGACATAGATGTCATTAAGAAAAATAATAGCCCTGGGCAGGGAAGGCTGGAGGGGATGGGGAAGCAGGGGGAGGTGGAAGAGGAGGAAAGCTGCTAAGCTAAGAAAGGATGAGGTAATGATAACATAATTTCCTAAACTGGCTACTAATTAACCACAACTCTGGAGCTTAGAACTGTAAATTGACTCCATTATAACACAGAAATCACTTTGTAACCTGAAAATGAAAAAAATAATAAAGCAGCAGCATGGTTTTTAGTGACAGCACCAAAGAAACCAAGAGCATTTCATAGCTTTATTTATTTTTTCTTGGGTTTTTTTTTCCTCCCTCATACTCATGGGTAACAGCCAAAATTTCTTGTGTACACAGGACACACTGCATGGGCATTTTTTGATGTGAAGTAAGATGTGAAAGCAATGCAACCAATGAATAGAGAAAATTCCCTTCTGCTGTTGCTCTGGCAAATCACAGAGATGAACAGTGCCCAAATCACCCTGTCAAGCAGTATCAGTGTTGCTCATGAATGTGAGTGAGGAGGAGGAAAGCCAGATATAAGCACCTTCCCTTGCCCAGCTCACCTTTCTTCATGCTTTGAGTCACCTGCAGCAGTCAGGTATACTGGGGGCAGCCTGAAAGGTTTCAGGAGGAGATGCAGTATACTGAATAGTGGCAAGGGTTTGGGCTGAAGCTTCTATGGTCCTGGCCCCTTTTTTCCACACCAGCAAGACATCTGCATAGAATCATAGAATCACAGAATGGGTTAGAAAGGACTTTAAGATCACCCAGTTCCAAGCCCCTGCCACGGGCAGGGACACCTTCCACTAGAGCAGGTTGCTCCAAGCCCCTGTGTCCAACCTGGCCTTGAACACTGCCAGGGATGGGGCAGCCACAGCTTCTCTGGATAACCTGTTCCAGTGCCTCACCACCCTCGTAGGGAAGAACTTCTTCCTTATATCCAACCCAAATCTTCCGTGTTTAAGTTTGAACCCATTACCCTTTGTCTCATCACTATAGTCCCTGATGAAAATACTGCTTCAATGGGAACAGCTGCTTAAGAGGGCAGGAAAGAGCTAACCCCTTGTTTGGTTAGCAGGCACTGCCCACAGCCTGTTTTCTTCAGGGGAGGAAGAGGTCCAGTCTTCATCCCGCTCCCCACATTAAGTCCAGATGCTAAAGGGCATCTTTCTAAGGAATCACATTAAAAGAAGTCTGAATTCTCAGACACAAGGTGCGGTGCAGCACAGCTGCAATGCTGCAGTACAAAGCAGGCAGTAGCTCAGTAAAATCAAAGAGCAGTGAAGATTTAAACCACTAAATATTATAACAAACTTACATGACATGAACCTGTAGATATTAATTTTAAAAAGCTGATGTGCGTGCTGGGGGATGACAAGAGAGGAAGCGGTGTCACCCAGGGCAGGTCAGAAACAGAAAATCAAAATGGGTCTGCCAAAAGTTTCTCTTTTAATGCTGGACCCCTTATATTGGTAGTATAGTATGACTGCTGGTAACAGAGATGTTGATCCAAGGGAGAAGTTAAAATGTTGAGCCAGAGACATGACCCTATCTGCAGGAGATGGGGAGACAAGATGCTTGGGAGGCTGCAGAAAAACAAGCCAATATCCTAGCCAGGAGCCAAAGGAAGCACTATTTTGGGGAAATGTGTTTTGGATACACAGGGAAAAAAGAAGCTCCAGTGTCAGTGGAGAAGGCTGAGCCCCTTTGTTCATGACATTATCACATCATGCATTGGGCTTGAACCCATGCCTGCTCTTCTCACCACCTCTTTCACCCCACAGCACTGCTGAGGAGAAAAGCCACACAGCTAGGCTGGGAGCACAAGAGCTTGGGCCATAAAGGAAAGGAGATGGAGGCTACTGAGGACCTAAAGCCACTTCTTTCCCGTCTCCTTGCAAACCCACACCTATACGTCCCAGCTGTGCTCACAGCTTGACTGGGACCTTTCTCTTACATGACAGAAAGAGCTCACCTGGATGAGCATATTTGGGAGTGCACAGATGAAATCAGCCTCATGCAGGGGAAAGTCACCTGGCATTAGTGCACTTGAATGCAAGCTAATAAACCCTGCTAATATCACAGCTATTTCCTCCCCATCACTCAGCACCAGCTCAGAGCTGCCAAGGAGAGGGCACAGCGCTCCCAGCTCCACATTCCAAATGCCACATCCTCCATCTGAGAGGTAAGCCACCACATTCAGCATCCACCTCAAACTACTGCTCATTCCACACTCTTCATACATTAACATGGGCAAAATGAGAGGTCACAGCTCATGGGGGGATTGTCAAAGCACAGGGCTCAGGGAAGATGGACTGTGCAGCAGGATTACTGAGTCAAGAAAAAACAGGCTGGGTTTCTCCTTTTTGACTTTCTACTTGGCTGAGTAGAAGAAAGAAGAGTGTTTCCATCCAGCAGGCCTCCTGAGTGCCCTATTTGACCTTTAGCAACAGTATTGTGCCTGTTTGTAGACAGTCAGATCCTCAGCTGGTGTAAATAGTCATACCTCCCCTGCCTTGACAAAATGACCTTCTTTTCTACCACAGCTTCCACCTCCAGGCTCCACCTTGTCTGACTCCCACCACCAGTGCTTTCTGTAGCTGACTGCAGCCTGGCCCTTTCTCAGTCACTTTTGGCTTATTTATTCCTAGGATTGATTTTGGCGCTGTTCTTTTTTAAGATAGGGTAAATATTTATTGGAACCGGAAAAGCAAAATGAAACCCAGAAGGTTCAGGTACATCCCCATGTCAAAGGAGAGCAGAGGAAGGCTAGTTTACAGCTCAGCCAAGGGTTGCTCACTGAAAACAAGGGTGTGATTCCTGGCTCTGAAGAATACTGCATAGTTTATATCAGCTTTGGAGTGTTCTTCCCCAGAATGGGTTCACATACACCATTCGCAAGCATAATTTCTTTGCCCCCTGATTGATCTTCCCCTCTGGAATAAAAGACGTCCCATTTGTTGTCATTCTGGTATCTCTATTCCACGCCAGAACCAGATTCTGTTGGATACAACCCATGGGCACATCCAGTCCTATGGTGGGTAGAGGGCTCTGGAGCAGAGCAGAGGCTTTGGGGTGTGCTGGAAACCTCCTCCTCACACAGCAGAGCCCCAAGATTATATGTGAATTGGTGATTATTCTGGGCTATGAGAAAAATGGGCTCAAACCCATTTTCAGTGGGTGACTTGTGTGTGCTCCTGCCATAGGGAGACATCCCTGAAACCCTGCTAGGCAGAAGCCTGATGCATCTGTCTCCTCCTAAAAGGCAGAGAAGCACTTGGGGCCTTTTGAGGATATGGATTCATATTCAGAGATGGTTTAGGTATTAAATAACTACTGGGCTTAAATAGCTCAAACAGAAAGTGCTTTCATTTTAACATGTCTTTTGGAAAAGAAAGATCAAATCAATGTCTCCTGAAAGCTTTTCTTTAAGATTTTGAAATAGGAATTTCAACCAAACCAGCTTATTTGGCTTTTTTGGGGGGGGTTATTGGGTATTTTCTTTCTCAAAACATCTCAGTTTGAATGAATAAATGTTTTCCAAAGAAACCTCAAGCCAGAAATTTCTCACTGACTCTTATTCAGAGTTGAAACAGCGACAAGATTCTATTAAATTCTCCCTAAAGAAGACATGACACAAAAAATTAGGTAGACTTACTGGAGGAGGATGCTGACTCTCATTCCTTTGACATCAGACAGTCCTGGCAAGAGGCAGAACAGATCATGTTTGAAGAAACTTTTTTTTGGTTTTAAAAGTCACTTTTTAGCGACTGAGGACTCTTCCCATTATACCACAGAGTACTGCACTTCAGCAAAAGCTGTGATTCTTTCACAAATATAATTTCCACTGATAAAAGTAGGGGGGGGAAAGAAGATTCAGAATTTGATGGGATTTGCACCAAGAACAGCTTCACATAATCTGAGCTGGTTGATGGACATGCCAGGTCTTTAATTTGCCAGAGGGACCAAATGAGGTCAGCAAAACCAACTTTTTGGAGCAAAAATCTGAAAAAAGGGTTTGCTACTAAAATTCACTGAGCAAAATAAAGCAGAGCTTTCTCATTCCCTCGTTCTCAAACCCTCTTGAGCTTGCGAAAGGATTAGAATGTCACTGATGCTGCTAAAATCCACGTGCATCTCCCTGGTTGCCCATCAAAAAGCTGGAGGCTGCCTCAGGGCCACCGGGTGCCTCAGTCACACCTCATTCACAGGATCTCCTTTCAGCACAACTGTCCTCACTCTTGCTCTTTCTCACCCACTGCCGAGCAGACCCGCAGCTCCCATGACATTTACCATGTGGCCTCATTCACGTGTTTCAGGCCAGGATACTACATCATTCCCAGGGCTGGTGAAAGAGCCCTGCTTTTGCGGGATGGTGAAATCTCTTACCACTGAGAACTGCTTGACTTCCACAAGAAAGGGAAAAAGAAAAGGAGAGAAAATGTTTCATACAACATCTTGCTTCATTTGGGGGAGGCAGAGAAGATGAATGAGGCTCTCCAGCACTCACACCCAGTTTTTCTCCCTTTTTCATCCTTCTGACTTTAGTAAGACACGCTCAAACACAGCACAACCCTCCTTAATGCAATAGGACCTAAAATCATAGCTTTTCTTGATCAGAGGCTGTATGTTAGCAGTGCCCAGCTCAGCCAGGGCTTGCATTTTAATTAGAACCTCTAATGGCAAAATAATGTGAGAATAATCCCACTAAGTGCTTTGCCTCTGGCATCCAAGATAATACTGACATTTCAGGTGTTCCCTAGTCTGTATCCATTTATTATTATTATTTGTCCTACAGCATCAGCTACAGGTCCTTAAACCTGATAGACAAAATATCCTCATAAACAAGCATGATAAGAGAAGTTTATTCCTCTGAAGAGATATGGTCAGGGGTATGTATCTCACTGCCTACATGTACAGAAGTAAATGGGCAGGGGATGAGTCAGTGAAGGCAGCTCTGAAGGAGATTTTTCTCTCTGCAGCTCTTGAAGGGAACCCAGGTCCCAGCTTTGGGATCAATGTTGTATGGAGGGGGGGTCCTATTCTCCAAGGAAAGACCACTCTATTCAATAACTTTCACTCTGTCCAATACCTTTATAAAGCCTGGATTCAAAACTGCTTCTCTTCTCAGCTTTTTGGAGCAGGACCCGCTTTTGAGCTGGGTTTGGACAACAATGAACACAGTGGAGTTTTGGCAACCAATTTGGACACCCTGAAAGCAGCAGTCATTCTCTGCTGTCCTGAAAGCACATCTGGGATATTTAAAGTATATTGAGATTTCTTCCTGGGGCTGGTATAAGTACACCTTTTAAGGCATTTCAGCCTTTTGAACCAAAGGCATTTCTAAGCCTGCCATTCAGCTGAGTGCATTGTTAGTGGAAATCAAACCCTGCTCTAAGGCCAGTTGTGGATATGCAACTGCATGAGACATCAAAGCAGGAAAAAAACTTCATATAAGGGCTTAAAACATCAGTCAGTGTTATCAGACCTATTTTCTTATGCACACAAAATTATCACAGTTTAGTTTTCTGTGTTTTAGTATTCTGATAGGAATAACACTGGAAAAAACAGTTGGAGAAACTCCAGCTGCAGTGTCCAGCTGGAAAAAAAGAGGGGGAAAAAGCCAAAAAGCAATGCCTACACACTCACTTTTAGAGGTTGCAAAAAAGTTTTGCTTCACTGGCTTAGGCCAGTCCTCCCTGCCAGTAAACTAGGCACGACTGTGGTTTAACAGTTTTGCAGATGCTGTTGAGGTGCAGAGACAGAGCGAGTGGCTCCTCGGGCGCTGGTGGCAGTGTCTCTCTGTGCCTCTTTTTTTCTCTGATCTGTTAACTGGAGCCTTCAGTGGAAGGACGGAGAAGTACGGAAGTGAGGATGATTCATCAGTACCTGTGCATGTAGATTGTAACGAATGCCACGGAGGGACTCTAAAATAAAGCTATGTGAAGAGAGAGTGAAAACCAACCCGAGTAGGGTGGTCTGTTTAAAACCACTTTGCTGTGCAGTTTGGGCTCATGGGTATTAGTGAGGTCAACAAGTATTACCCAACTCCCTGGAATTGCTGAGTTATGCTCCTAAAGCATAGTTTCTGATGGATTTGTCCACCAAAATCACAAGTTCCTGAAGAGCTGCTGAGCGCTGGCTGACTGTTAGCTAAGCACACTGCTCTCTTTGAAGGTGCCAAACTGCACTAAAAGTAGTTAAACGCACAGGAAATGTTTCCTTTTTCCATTTAGGCAATTGTTGTCCTTGCCCCAGGGATGTTATATGAGCACGAGTGGGAGGGACCCAGACCCACACCATAGGATAAAAGTTAAATAGCCCTGGAGGTGGTGAAGCATCCTGCCTCCCATCTCAGCCAGGCGCTCCCTGTAATCTGTCAGCTGTCCACTGCCTGCTATGGACCAGCATCATTAGGTACAGGAAAGGGGAAAACAAACATGCTCAAAACCCAAGAAAACAAAGCAAACAGGATTCATGGTCTAGTGGTTAAAAGGCAAACGCTGAGGAGTCAGGAAAGCTGGCTTCTCTTGCAGACTGTGACACTGTATCTGTTATTGGTTAGCATCTCCCCCCTGTGCCTCAGTTTACCCAGCTATAGAAAGGGGATTATTACCTCCACTGACAAACTGGTGGAGGCAATCCTGTTTTAAACATATGGTTTATACCATTTATTCCTGTCTTTTTTTCTCTGTGCAGACATGCCTTGGGAAATAAGTATTGCATACTATGATATCCCCTCTGCCTACTGTTAGTCAGTATGCCAAAATGAATAAAGCCAGAGAGTTTCAGCCCCAGGGAAAGGCCACAACAGAGCTTCCCATGGGTCTGCTGCTGGTGGGACTCCAATGCAGGGGAGATTGGCTGAGAGGTGTCTTCACAGCTGAAGTTTCCTTGTGTGTCCCTTGTGCCACTAAACCTGACATGATGTCACTTCACACATTGAGGATACCACCATACCATGTTAACAGCAATGTACACAGATGAATACATCCTTGAAATGGCAGTAGAGGGAAGACTGTCTCTGGCACATCTCTGTTGGTTAAACTTTGGGGTTTTTTGTTTGTGTTGGTTTTGATCACACCCTTTAATCAAAAGATCTGAACCAGTAACATTTGTTGAAAATATAAACTAAGGACAGTCTCTGCACAAGTTAGTTTGTCAACAGGGCAGCTACAATCACACTTCATTCTATTCCTACCTGTGACAAACCCAGCAGCACCAGCAAACATTCAGTTTCTCCTTCGTGCATACTGTGAATTACAGCCTTTACCTATTTACACGTCTCTGAACCTTTGACCCTTCTGGAGCACTTCGTTAAGGGGTCTAAGGGATTCATTTGGGACTTATAAGCTCAAAATTAATAGGCTTCTTTACAGAGATCTCATCTTCAGTGTGCTTTTAAGGCATGGTCAAAACGTTTCTCTTATGACCATCACTACAGGCTGCACAGGCAAGTAGCTGAGTCACCATCTCTGGAGATGCTTAAAAGATGTGTACACGTGGAGTTTAGCAGTGTTAGGTTTACAATTGAACTTCAGGGTATTTTCCAACCTAAATGATGCTGTGATTCTAAACTGACAGTTGTAGACTTGCATGAATTTTATCAGAAGCAGCATGCACTTCCTGTGAAGAAATGGGAGTTTTTGTCTAGAACCTGAAAACCTTCAAACTCTGAAAGTGTTCCACCTGAAAAAAAAACCTGTCTTTTTTCAGGGTTTTTTACACCTTTTTAACAGCAGAAAGACATTTTCCATAGAAGACATGGCAATAAAAAGCAACCCACTTCTTGGGAAAATTAATCACATGTATTACAATAGGAGCTGCAGGGCACTAATAACGTATAAGGTACACAAAAGTATATTAATGCCTGTCTTTATTGAGGTGTTTAGGATCTTGACTGCCTGAGGCAGTACTTTTTCTTCATATGCTTACTGGGAAGATGTGTGAACCTGAATTTATCCCATCTAACAGCATGGGCTTGACTTCATTGCCCACAGCTGGGTGTGAAGTGCCAGTTGAGATGCCCCATGTCATGTTTGCAAGTCCCTTGGGATGGCTCAGATACCCAAGGTGTCTCAAGAAGCACATGCCTATGTGAAGGCAACAGAGCAATCCCTGGGCTTAATAAAGGTGTTAGAAGTGTGCACGTCTTCAGCTTCTGCTGTAGGTAGCAGAGAAACATATATTTCTATTCACTACAGAGTGAGTCTTGGGTGACTAGGAATATATTTCATTTCAGTTAACTTTACACATCCAATGGCCTAAGGTACTTGTCTGTAGGCCCCCTTCAGCCACTGGAAGGACAGAAACATCAGGACCATTAAATACAGATATTTAATCTGTATTTAATTAATTTAATTAATTAGGATGGTGGGATGCACTTTATGGAGAGAGACGAGATATTTCCAAAGATTTCACAGCCCCTATGGGCCTCTCTTCCACTGTTTGACCAATCTCAAAGTGAAAGAAATATGTCCATAATATCTTATTAGTGTTCTTCTGACTCTTGCCTTACTCCTGTTGCTGTGCACCTCTGAAAAGAGTCTGGTTTGATCTTTCCTACACACCCCATAAGGTAGCTGCTATACCTAATGTCATAAGATACGTGATCTTGAATCTTCTCTTCCTAAAACTGAACCAACCCAGGACCCTCCGTTTCTCTTATATGTACCATGTGCTCCTGTTCTCAGCCATCTTGGTGACCCTTCACTGGGCTTGTTCCAGTACATCAATCAAAGATTTGATATTGGATGTTAGAGGATATAAATTCCCTTCTACCCGTCCTCTTGGTGTATAACCTAGAAGTCCTAAAAACTCTGGGCAGTTCCTTACAGTCACATAGGATGAAAACTGACCCTAGTTTCTAAATAAGAGTTTCATTCAGAAGAGCAGCTGCACTTTATTTTACACTCTACTTCACAGCACTTCTTTTATGAACTCCGTGTAGACAAGGGCACTGAAGGTCTCTTAAAAAGCTTATTTCCACCGTAGGTACCACAGAATTTGTGACCATTCATGAGTAAAAGCCTCTAGGGGAATATGTAGGCAGGTTCACTCCACATCACTGATAACTGTTAAGCCTCAGAAATCTTTGGATCAAAGGCCTCATAAAGGTCACTGTAATATTGTTCTTAAAATACACTCTCTCCTGCTGTTGACCAACAGTCCAGTGTTGGGTAGCTTTGAGGATAAAGGGAAGCATTGCTAAAATGCATTCTGAGAAGTCCGAATGGCATGACTTCTTCTTAGAAAAGGAGATGGAAGTAAACAAACAGTGGTGTAAACAATCAGGTCACTTTGCATGGAAAGTGGAAGCAGAGGACTATAAAAAAGCAAGTTGGTGATTATATAGTCATTTTACTGCCAGTAAAAAATGGGAAGGGAGAAAAATTTAAGAAAGGTGCCTTCACTAGAATGAAAAGTTGGGTCTACTTGCCCACCTAAAGGGTAATAATAGCCATTCTGGGAGTGCTAAACTCTTTGAACTGTGTCTAAGTACCACTTCTGTTTATTTTAAGGAAGGAAACTGTCAGGTTCTGTTTGTTCATAGTGAGCCATCCACAATGTGCCTGATGCATTCAGGACTAGTAAAATAGTGGTACATCAAGTATAGGAAACAAGAGGTTTATCATGGGATTAGTCTTACAGAGATAAAAGTAATCACAGAGTTGCTCAGGACTTCTTGTTTGCTGTGAAACTTGACTACAGGAGGTGATGGGTCTTTTCTTTTACAGCTCTTTCTGGTTTGAGAAGGGAGGGAAGTGGGGTTAAAATAAAAACCGCTCATCTCTTCCTTATTTTGTTCTTCCCCATCGTTTGGTACTTTGCAAAGGGGCAACTTTTTCTAAGGGATCATGTTTCTACCTTGCAACAAATCCCAGTCATGATTTTTATGGGCTAATTGCATTCCTGAACGGGTCACGAACTCTGGTCTGTTTTATTTCTATTCCTGATTTTAATTTTAATTTAAAACAAAAAGAAAGAATAGTAAAAGGAAAGTGAACTGATGTAACTAGGACTATGCTTTTACTTGCAGTGCATATGTTATGAGGCCAGTCATTTACTGTTTCAGGGAATCATATGTTTTATATACCAACTGGCTCAGCCTAATAGCTCATCATCCTGTGCCAGGGTTCATTTCTTTCTGGCACCAAGAACAAATTATTTGAAAAGAAAACTACTTTTTGAGACTTTTAAAGTTTAAGACACAGTGGCAAAGTCATCCACAAGCCAGATCATTCATTCTTCCACTGTTTATTTATATCTGCTTCTTTGAGTTAGAATCATAGAATCACAGAATGGTTTGGGTTGGAAAGGACCTTAAGATCATCTAGTTCCAACCCCCCTGCCATGAGCAGGGACACCTCACACTAAACCATGTCGCCCAAGGCTCTGTCCAGCCTGGCCTTGAACACTGCCAGGGTTGGAGCATTCACAACTTCCTTGGGCAACCCATTCCAGTGCCTCACCACCCTCACTGTAAAGAACTTCTTCCTTAGATCTAAACTTCCCCTGTTTAAGTTTGAAGCCATTACCCCTTGTCCTACCACTACAGACCCTAATGAAGGATCTCTCCCCAACATCCTTATAGGCCCCCTTCAGATAGTAGAAGGCTGCTCTGAGGTTTCCACACAGCCTGAACGGCCCCAACTTTCTCAGCCTGTCTTCATAAGGGAGGTGCTCCAGCCCTCTTATCATCCTCGTGGCCTCCTCTGGACTTGCTGCAGCAGCTCCATGTCCTTTTTATGTTGAGGACACCAGAACTGTACACAATACTCCAAGTGAGGTCTCACAAGAGCAGAGTAGAGGGGCAGGATCACCTCCTTTGAAGTGCTGGTCATGCTTCTTTTGATGCAGCCCAGGATACAGTTGGTTTCTGGGCTGCAAGTACACACTGAAGCCTGCTCATGTCAAGCTTCTCATCAACCACCACCCCCAAGTCCTTCTCCACAGGGCTGCTCTGAATCTCTTTGCTCCACCTGTAGCTGTGCCTGGGATTGCCCCGAGTTGCTATATTGTAGATTGGACATGTGCACAGCTCTAGGGAAACAGTGTCTAACGGTATGTAGATGAATCTCCAGCCAGTGCTTGAAGCTGTGGACTATCCAGACACCTAGGTGATGAGTGGGATTCATCTAGCCTTATTTCATGCATGTCTCTACATCTGAGCTAGCTATACAAGACCCTTTGTTGTCAGTAAAGAGAAATGAATACTCAAGAAGGGGAATTAAGCTGACCTGTCTTGAGCCATTTCTCTGGGTTTTGATACAGTCTGACCCATGAATTCTGAAATCTCCTGGTCAGGAAATGTCTATTTAATGATTCTTTTTGTTGGTGAGTCCTCAGGCCCCAATCACAACAAACACAATACCATACAACACAGTAATAACAAAATTACATGTATTCAGATATGTTACACATTGGATGAATGCAGCTCATCTAAGTCGAGATGACTATGATGTAGGATCCTACTTCCAAGTGAATGGCTAGGAAACCATTATGGTCTGAGATGATCTAGTCATGGTAGTCATTGGAGGAAAACATCTGATTTCTCCACTTCTGAAGGAGGTAAATCACACCCTAGTCTGAACTCTGTTCTTTCTCCATTTTCTAGCAAGGGATCTGAGGTGATTTGCTTAAGTGTGGGTATCTACTTTACAGATGAGCACTTTTGGTCAGGTAGCTACCATAGGGTCACAAGGCACTGCAAGATCCAACCATATTTATCTCCACATCTTTTGAATGACTGCCAAAACTACTGCTTGGAATAAATTTCAAAGCACCAATGGGAGGTATAAGTTGTGCCTCTGCTCACCTCATGATCTAACCAAGTAAGTGGAATTGATGTGGATTAAACTGGGGGTAAATGCCTTGGATAAATGAGTGTGGTAGCTTATCTCTCTCTGCAGAAGAAATATAGAGGAAACAGGATGTTCCAACAAAAATCTGCTAACTATTGACCTAGATACCTAACAAAAAAAAAGTGTCCTCAATAACTTGTCCATAGTCAGAGACCTGTGAAAGGCCCTTAAGGAACAGATTTTTTCAAGTCCTTGCCCTAGCACATAGAAGTTCTTTGCCTGATAACAAATGCTTTTTAGCACTCATGCAAAACCAAAACAAACCAGGGTTAAGCACGCCCATAAATCACTGCAAGTCAGCTATCTCCTTCCAATTCTGTGAACACAAGGGAAAAAAACTTTAAAGATGTTAAACAGGAGAAGTTTAGATTAAACATAAGGAAGAAGTTCTTCACAGTGAGGGTGGTGAGGCACTGGAATAGGTCGCCCAAGGAAGTTGTGAATGCTCCAACCCTGGCAGTGTTCAAGGCCAGATTGGACAGAGCCTTGGGCGACATACTTAAGTGTGTGGTGTCCCTGCTCATGGCAGGGGGGTTGGAACTAGATGATCTTAAGGTCCTTTCCAACCCTAACTATTCTATGATTCTATGTAATGTTGAAAAACAATTAATTAAAGATATAAGATGGAGTAAACCAATTTGCCATATAGATGGCCAGATGACAACATGAAAAGGATGATTATGATTTCAGACATTAATATTACAAAATAATAAATTCTTGCAATCTCCTCATCTCTGACAAAAGACAGGCAAAATAGGTAAGGGAACTCAACAAGACTCTCAAGTCAAGTGCCTTCTGCTTCCCACAGTCCCTCTTTGCAAGAAGATACATCACTTCTATGTCTGATGGCAGAGTTGGCACTACAGCTCTCCATTTTCAGAGAAATACAAAATTTACTTTGAGAATACCTCCTCAGAACTGCAAAATGCAAAATATACCATTCCAGCCAGCAGATTTTTTAAACTCTACTTTGTGATGCAATGGAAAATAGATACTGAGGAAAAAAAGAAAGATTTTTTTTAAAAAAACCTGTTTTGCAATTATTATTTTTTGTGTTGACTTCCTTACTTTTCTCCCTACTCCAGGGCATGATCAGGTGAATAAATTTCCATAGAAAAGTATAAGTGATGGAAAAACATTTGTGCTATGGGCTGTCTTGTCATCCTCCAAATCACCGAGTTCAGACTTTTTCAGCATTGTTTAAAAACAAGCTCTACTTGTAATTCATATTCCATGAATAATTACATTAAAAGCAACTAGGTGGCCAAAAGTGGGGTCCTGTACCCTATGGATGGATGAACAACACCCCATCAGGTAATCTACAGTATTAACTCACAGTTCCTCTCCCATACTGGGCAAAAGGCTGTTGTACCAGTTCCATCACAAGCATAGTCTGTTTCCATCCTCTGTGTTTTAACCCTCTTGATTTTAACCCTCTCTATTCTCCCTTATTTTTGTCAGGAGGCTGTTTTTCTCATGGCTGTCACAGATAATTGACATAACCCTCCAGCATCACACACAGAATCAGATGGTTTTGGCTGTTCCTCTATCATAAATGCTTGTGAGTGCAGGCAACAAGACTCCTCACCACCTCATCCTTGAACACCACTTCAGCCCCCTGGGAACACTGAGGAAACCATCCAGGGCAGAATTTAGATGGAAATATTTATGTTAAGTAGATTATTTCCAGCCAAACATTCAACGTATTCAGGTCATGCCTGTCTGCTTCAGGGAAAGCAACTGTTCTGCAAGCAAAGGGAAGTCAGAAGAGGGAACAAAAAAAACCTACCCATCTGCTGAATCGAAAGCCAAAGACGGGTCTGGTCCTTCCCTTTGGAGGCCTGAAAGAGAATGAAGGGAAAGTCTGAGACTTCCTGCCTTTGTAATGAGTTTACTAATTAAATGTTAATTGTGGCCCTCGACTGACCAACATTTAAATGAGGCCTCGGAGCCAGGAATTGGGCTATTGTGGTTGAATTGTTTATACGGACAGGAAAATGGCTTTCTAAACATCAGATTCCTGCACACCAGCCAAGCTCTGGAGGAAGCTCCATGTACAGCATTCCTGGGGAGTCCTCAGCCAGGGAGTTCCTGGGTGCCTCTGGCTTCATCCTGTTTCTTACCACAGGGTGGCTTTGATGGAGACCCATAAAGGGAATATCACTGCTGGTCATCACCATGAGCCTGGTGCTGACGCTGCCAAGGGGTGCACTTTAACATAGACTGGAGTTCCCCACCTCATACACCATGGGTGGTGATTAGAGGATATTTGTGCCTTATTCTGAGATTAGAAGTGGTTTGTGGCAGGAACTGTCATTTCTTTGTCTGTGTTTAGTGCAGAAAGCTGCAGTATAGGACTGTGCCTTGAGGCTGGTGCTCACAATCCCAACTGCTGTCAAATGTGTAAGTACAAAAGTCCTTTGCACTTTAATGCTTCCCTCCTTTCTTTACAGCCCTTGATAGTCTCCACATATTCAGACTGGCTGTTGAAACATGTTAATGTCTGGGCTCTGTGCATCTTCTCTATAGTTTAGGTTGAGTTCATGTCTTCAGGATTTGAACCAAGGAGTCTGAATAGTTTTCTCACTCCTTCACCTTCCTTTTTATGTCTTAAGTTCCTCTGACAACTTGATGAGCCTTTTTCACACCCATCATTCACATCACCTGCTGCTCCTTATCCAAATCTTCCTGTTAAGGAGCAATGGGTACAGTCCAGCCTTTGACCCACCTGGATCAGTTGTTCATCTCCTGGTGTTCCTTCTTGCTTTGCTTCACTACACATCCCAATACCCAACACAAAATATGCTAAGTGAGTATCCTATTAGAGTATATCTTTAGTGTCATAACCACATGCTACACTTTTTGAAGAATTCATGCTTTAGTCATGTGGTCTTGCATTTCTCTAAAAGAATTACAGTGTTGTAGCACAATATGATGAGACAAAAATGGTTTTGGGGTCCCAGAAGCCTGGGACTTACGCTTCATTTCCTGCATATCCATTTCTCCCCTCAAGTTTTCAACCATGCTGATTAAAATTGACCACAATACCTTAGGTGTGATGGCTGCAATTAAGACCCATCCCCACAAATACTGATAAATTTGGCCTGGTAAATTCTAGTTGAACTTTCATCCTCTTGCTGAGCTTCTCCTTTTTTTGTGTGTTTAAGTTGTATCTTTGTATTGTTGGTAGTTTAGATTTGAAAATGTATTTGACCATTACATCTCAGGGGGGAGGAAAGAAGTACTCACCTGATTTACCAATTAGCCTTCTATTTTATTTTAGAAATTGATGTCAGGCAAGTGAAGTGATAGCCTAAGCCATGCTGAAAGATTCTATTAGTTTTGGGGTAGCCACGGTGTTAAGCAATTCCAGCTTACCTGGAAAAGGTCAGATGAGTCCCAGCGATAAGGCTCACGGATGAATGTAGTGTTTTATTGTGGAACAGCTTCAAGCTGTATTAGCCAACAGTGACTTAAACTAGCAAACTGAGTTCCCATCAAGTCCAAATTAAGCTCTTGTACCAAAATTTCCCACTGGATTTCAAATACGGAGAGCTGCAGCAAAACCAGCCTTCTGTCATCTTTCATCCTCAAAAGAAAACAAAAATTCAGGGTTTGGGCTTGTTTTGTTTTTTTATTGTAGTCTAATAGTGAAGATTAAGAGCTTCTGTACTTGTGGAATATGAGAAAGCAAAATGCCTCCACGCTGTCCCTGCTCTTTGGAAACGGCAAAAGGCCAAAGCATAGCAGAAAGCATGATGAAAAGCCTATGGTGTCCCTCAGCTTAGGCATTTGGTTCTGCATCAGTCATGGTCCTGTAGTACCACACCCTGAACTCCTCTTTCATAAAACCATTTTGTTATTGTCAAACAGAATTGTAACCTGCTTCAAGCAGTTCTTCCTGTTTATTTCACTCAGGTATATTCCAGTTTTACATGAGGATGCTCTGAGCAGTGTTTGCTGTACTAGGATCTGGTCATAGTGTTCGCTAGATTCTCTGCTGCAATCAGTTGAGACAGCATCACTAATGCCAAGGAAGTAATTTACTGGGATTACTGCTTGCCTGCTTTCTCCTATTATTTTCTTCTATTAAAGAAACTGTTTCCTATTTCCTCCCTGTTTGAGAGTAACATAGATTTCAGTGCAGTTACTTCTGACTACCAGAACTGCATCAGATGAAACGAGCTGTATTTATTCCTATATATCCATTTTTCTGCAGAAAAAATGGTTTAGGGTTGTTTTCTTTTTGAATTATGGCCTCCATAGTCATGCATGTTTGTAACAGCACAGGACCACAGGACAAACTATTGCCACGACTGTGCAGATGAGCCACTGACCTACTGACATCCAAACTCATTGCAACAAATTGTGGACACTGAGGTGAAGCATCTGAGTGGGGTACACAGTCAGCTCACACTTTGCCTGTCATAGAAGGGATGGGTGGAGGTGGCACTGTATTAATCAGCTGTGGCTAGAGCTGCAAAATCAGTTATTGGAGACTTTAGTGTCACATGTGATGTGGGGATGGGTGAAGAGGAACCGCAAACTGCAGCAACAGATCTCTTGGTTTGTTGTTGTTATTCAGTGGCTGTTCCTTTAAATTGTTGTTGTTTAGATTTTACGGGTGGATATAAAATGCATATCAAGAAATGTCCACTTAATATTCCTGAGTCCAATAAATATGATTTAACTGCTTTCTGTGTAAATATATATCGTAGTTGATTGGAACATGATTGTCCTTGTTCTAGGGACATCTAAGTCCTATTTATCCTATATAAATCTACTCATCGGCTCCATGCAAACCCCTGGGAAAGGTACACAGCAAGAAAGAAATGCTGTTCTAACATTCAGTGGGATACCCTCTGTCTCTTGACACCTTACCTTAGCTTTCCAGAGTGAGGAATTGGGCCGGGTATCATGTGTTTTAGTACGGTGAATTATTGCCATTAATTTGTTGCACTTAAGTGAGTTATCTATGCAGGGCTGTAGCCACCCTCAGTGGTTCTGCATGTCACATAATGCTCACTCCTGGGACCCATACACTTCTGTCTCATGTCTTGGTGAAGTTACTGCTGGGATCCTCAACCAGCTAGAAGTTGTGCCAAAGGAACCAGACCTCTTGGGTAGGGAAAGGGCATTGAATTTCCCTTCCTTATCCACAGGTTGTCTTTGTAGATCTGAGTGTGAATGGGGTGAGAAAAATTAGATCTCAGAAATGTGGTGGTGGAAGTGGGATTTGGAAACACATATCAGGCAAGATCAATCACAGGTTATAGGTAGCTCCTATGCAGGTAGCAGTGGCATGTCCAAACTTCTTCCAAGAGGAGCAGAGGCAAAGGTACACTTCAGGATAGCTGCAAGGCCCACAGCTGTGTGGATGATGCTTCAGATAAGGAGGCACCAGACAGGAACCTACTACTAAGCACCACAACGAAGTACAGCTGTCAGACTGGGATAAATCCATGGCCAGAAGCATTACCCATGGCTGTCAGTGTGCTGTGCACCACAGGCACAGCACACTCCCTGGAGATACGATGGGAAGGTAGGATACACAATATGCCTGCTAGAAAAGTACAAGTACTGAACACTTGAGCTATAGGAACACTACAAAGCCTCAAAGCAGTCCCTTGGTCCATAACACAGCTGAACCATTTGGGTTTCCCTCATTTGGATACACCAGTACCAGCCTAAATGATACTCTGCAACCTCAAACACTTTTCTTACTACCACCGAGTACAGCCAAGCTCAGAGCCTCGAGGATACTGAAAGCATCTAACCTTGCTAACACCACATCACTCATACCTGAAGTTCAATATGAATTGGTATTTTTACAGATCTAATCCCAAGTGCCTCACAGTCACTATGACATTTGGAAGCTTTAGCCCTGTTTCCCAGATAGGGAGATGAGGCACAGGGAGATGGAAGATAGTAGCACAGTCCAATGTTACCTGGTGTAGCAGGACGAACACGATTGCATCAAGGCAAGCGTTCAAGGCCAGGTTGGAGGGGCTTTGAGCAACCTGGTCTAGTGGAAGGTGTTCCTGCCCATAGCAGGGGGGTGGGAACCAAATGACCTTAAAGGTCCCTTCCAACCCAAACCATTCTATGATGATGCTGTGAAGGCAATGCTTAAGGCAGGTCAGGGACACCCTCTGAAAAGCAAGAGCATTTCTCTTGCTGGAGCAAAATACTGCCAGTGCTTCATGGTTTTCCATAGCCAATGGCATAGTTTGGCTCCCACCTGGGTACCTCTGCATGCCTCTGGCTTGCCTTGAGAAGATATTCTGGTAAAGAAAGGTATCAAAGCAAATCCCACATCAGTCTCCCACAGTAATTTCCCAGCAGAACTCACAGCCATTTCCAACTAAAACCATTAAATCAAATGCAATTGCAAGGAAGTAAACACTTGTCACAGGACCCTTAATCGCAGGAGAAGAAGGTGTTGGTGGACTGCCAAAGAGGTGTTGCCTCAGCAGCA
>NW_009941297.1:157894-161815 GCF_000696875.1 Nestor notabilis | reverse complement strand
CAGCAAACATAACCCTAATCCTGGAGAATTTTACCTTGATTTGTATACACATAAACTCATATTCACACTGCCTAACATGAGATCCTGATTTAGGTGTCTCACCTCTTAGGGAATATAAGGCCAAGACACTTGTGAGCAATTCAGACCACCTACCACCAGAGCTGTCAGATCCTCTTTCTTCTTATAGTCAATGGAGAAAAATAGCCACATCTCAATCAAACAGACTACCAGTTATTTTAGATAAGAAAGGTCTCCAGACCTATGGTGTCCTATATGTGGCCCATGGACATTACCTGCCTAGGCCAGGCCCCAAGTGCAGTGTCTGTCTACAGCCAGATCTCAAGACACAAGATGAAAACACCATGAGGAAGAAGTAAAAAGCTTCACAGCAGCCATTCGTTAAAAATATTCTGTGACTCACACCTTGCTTCCCTTCTTACTGAAAGATGGGAGAAATAATTCTGTATTAAATCATTTTGCTACACAGAAGAACAAGTTTAGACTCCCCCAATGATTTTGGGAAACTTTGGTTACTATTGTAAAATCATTCTAGTAAGGAAAAAGTCAAGAACAGGGAGAAGAAAAACAAATTGGTGCCTTTTTTTATGCTTTTGATTTGGTTTTTTTTTGGTAGTGAATGTGAAATGACCCAGAAAATCAATTATTTGCTCTAATATAGAGCTATAATCCTCTCTAACAGCTAGAGTTTAGCTTAAGCCCTGAAGTACAAGGTTTAATATGGCTTCCAATAGTTTTATTGTTTTTAATTATAGTTTGTACTGTTATCCTTGGTATCTGTATAAATAGCCAATCCCCTTTTTAATATGGTTTCCTTAGGGGACAAAATACATGACATGACACTGTCTGTGCCTTTGCACCTCTCTACCATTTCCATGGTGAGAACTCCTGAGTCTAGGCCAATTTCAACCATATTTGACAGAGAAGCAGAGATACCAAGTTATTAAGTCCTAGTAAGTTTGATTGTAAGAGTAGCCTGAAAGTAGAACAGAGTCACCATTGAATGAATGATGCCGAGAAACCTGCACAGAAGGAAAACTTCATAGAAGTCTAAATATGACAAAGAGTTGACCAACATTAACGCTTTATAGTATACTAAAGAATATGCCCAGGAAACTAAACCCACAGAGCCTTCTTTTGCTTTGTTTAACTGCTTATAACTTTGTTAAACCCCATGCTTAGTAATTTTTGGTAGCAAGTTGTTCCCCAGATTTGTTGCCTGTTGATAGTACAAGCACAATCTTAGAGACATTTCAGAAGTACCCTTTCAGTTTCAGACCAGTTAGATAGTATACAGCTGATGGTAAAGGTTGAATACTTCTCTGGATAGTTGTGAAAAAATATTCAGCAGATGTCATTTTCGTGGAATGAATTTGATGTAGACAGACAGACAATAATTTCTGCAGTATTTAGAAGATGGAAAAATCTGAGGGATTAAAGAATTTATGAAAGATGCACTTGTACTGCATGCTTATTTGAAATCTGATTCATATCTTGTGCATTATCTTCCATGCCATCATTCGTTTCGCACCTACTTCCTATGTTCTATGTATTGCATCTATTAAATCACTGTCCTCCTACCTTCTTGCTAGTTTACTCTCCATCTCTATGTTTAAATGCAATGCACACATTTAGTAAATACATGCGTAGCCTCAACAGAAGTTAATTTAAACAGCATACATTTGCATTGGAAGTCTCACTTCCAAATACCTGCCAGGCCCAGTGCTGCTTGGTTTATATGAATTAATGGCATAACCGCCTAAGGTGCAGAAGCTCTGAGAACTAATCTGCTGCACTTTAATGATTCAGTTCTTATTACACTACGATGATTAAGGCTGCAAGTTGAAAAAAAGTGTTTAAGTGCACATTAAATGTATGCTTAAGCCTTAATGGTGATGATAATAATAAAAACACTTCCAATTGTATAGTTATAAAATAGGGGAGAGAAATGTGGATTACCTACTGGAATCATATATTTTTATCCTAAATTAGAGTGCAATGAAAGATGAGATAAGATAAGATAAGATGAGATGAGATGAGATGAAATGGATTTATACCAGCTTCTGTAGTACTAAGTTTTCAGTAGTAACCACAGGACAGTGGTTTTTTAATTCTTCTATTTTAAAGCTATTATTAAAAAGTAAACCATGTCATTCCATCTCATCCAGTTAGGCCTGTATAAGCCAGTAACTTGTGTTGGACTAACACATTTCTCCCTGGAAGGTGACTCAATTTAAATTAAGTAACACGCATCAGGAAATGGAAGCTCCATCATTTCTTTCTGTAGTTTCTTAATCAGCCTCATTGTTAAAAAGATATGTGCCTTTTTCCGAGATGAACACGTCTAGCTTTCATATCCATGGTTCTTGTTATCTGCTTTCTGACAGATTAAACTGCCCTTTCGTATCTTGCATTTTCTCTATTATGCAGTGTAATCAAAGCATTTCTCAGTCTTGTTTCACACAGGCTAAATAAATCGAGTTCTTCATTTCTTAGAACATCAGGCATTTCCCCCAAGCCTTTAATTCTTCCAGAGCTTCTCTTCTGTGCCCCTTCCCCACCTACAGCACCCAACCCAAAATGGGAGAACCACAACACATGCACAGACCTTCTGATCTGGGAGACATTCGACCCCCTGACCTAGAGAAAGGGATTCTTCCAAAAGGTTCTGCCTTAGACAAGCTTTTTAAGCCCAGATATTACAGACAGATACCAGGCTAAGAAAGCAATGACATGGGAAGTTATGGGAGCAGATGTGAAGAGGCAACAAGCATTTGCAGGGGGACAGCAGCAGCCTTGTACCTCAGCTATAGCCAGAACGTCCCAACTGACTGTGCCGTCAGCCAGCTCCATCAGGGCAGTGCTCCAGAAGAAAACCTGGTCTGGCCAGTTATTGTAACTTACATCAGGTTAATTAAGGTTTGATTTACAGATGTCATTTTACATAGTCATTTTATACTTGGTAGAACGTGGTTTGATTACCCCTTACTGTTGCCCTATCTTCAATAGCTACAAATGCTATTAGCAGTTGTGCAGCAACTTATTCACTTTTAACAACATAACGATAAAGCCCATACCATAGTTAACCATGCAGGAAATGTCACTTGCAAATTATCATTTCCAATTATTCAGTATTAATTTAAGGGACATGGTTATCAGTCCAGTTAGAATTCTTTTCTTTGTGTGACCTTCCATTTAATAGCTAAAGATTTCCCTCTTTCTATTCTTTTTTCTTTTCTTTTTTCTTTTCCTTTTTTTTTCTTTTCCTTTCTTTTCTTTTTCTTTTCTTTTCTTTTCTTTTCTTTTCTTTTCTTTTCTTTTCTTTTCTTTTCTTTTCCTTTTCTTTTCTTTTCTTTTCTTTTCTTTTTTCTTTTCTTTTCTTTCCTTTCCTTTTTTCTCTTCTTTTCTTCTCTTTTCTTTTCTTTTCTTTTCTTTTCTTTTCTTTTCTTTTCTTTTCTTTTTTCTTTTCTTTTCTTTTCTTTTTTCTCTTTTTTTTTTTTTTCTTTCCTTTTCTCTTCTTTTCTTCTCTTGGGAATTCATAGAAGTGAATTTGCTGCTCTCCTGTTTGTGTTTCAAAGTTCAGATTTTTTTTTTTGCTCTGTAAATATTGGAAGTATAATTTGTGCAATAACTTGGAATTTTTAATTTAATTTCATATGTCACATAAGTTATATTTAAGGGAAGAGGTTTTTTAATTTACAGATCCTTTCCCAGGTTGCATTATCTAAGTTGGGTTCATAGTTTTGGCAGGTTGTCTGAGCAGTGTTACAAACATGACATTTGGTAATATTTGAGGCTTCTTGATTCACAATGAAAGTGCGATTTGGCTTACGGTTTTAAGAAGGTATTAACTCCAAAGCGTTTTGACCCTGTGTTTTTTAGCTCATTGTCTTGCCTTTATCA
>NW_009941297.1:117106-157619 GCF_000696875.1 Nestor notabilis | reverse complement strand
CCTTTCCTTTCCTTTCCTTTCCTTTCCTTTCCTTTCCTTTCCTTTCCTTTCCTTTCCTTTCCTTTCCTTTCCTTTCCTTTCCTTTCCTTTTCCTTTCTTTTCCTTCCTTTCCTTATTCCCTTTCCAGCAATTGATTTAACCATCAAAAGATGACTGACAAATAAACAGAGATTTTTTTTTTTTCTTTTAGAAGAGGAAGTGAAAATAAATCCAAAAAACCAAGCTGTTGAGACAGCACTGTATTAGTCAGTCTGAAAGCTCTGAGAGCCCCAGTGGTTATCCAGACTGTTCAGGGCAGCAGAACTGGCTGAGAAAAACCCTGCTGTTAAAAACTGCCTCCAGTGAACTTCTTTCCCCATGGTACCTCCCTCCTCTCTCTGGAAGAAGTCATGAGCTTGGAGAGACATAGATTCTTCTATTCTGTTTACAGTAATTTGGACTTGGGAGTGTCCCATCTTGCTCCTTATCCCCAAAGGGCTCTGTCACCACTCTCAAACTTTTCTGTGATTCATGTGGTAGCACATCTTTACCCAGCAAAGCTGTAAGGTATCTAGGTCATGTTTCTAGGAGGGATAAAACCAGGCTCTCTCAGGGCTGAACCGTGAGCTTTCACTTCCTAAATGACTGTTCAAACCAGTGGGCTATTAAGCAAGGGAGATAACACACCACTAGCTGGGGTTTCAAAGCAAAGCAGCTAAAACAGCTTTTTGTGAGGGCCCTGATCCTATTAGAATATTTTAGGCAAACTCTGAGAACACCCACACAGTCAGAAAACCAAAGCCCTTCTCCACCTAGCCCAGGATCCCAGTGGGGATTAGTCAAAGGCCAACTCTCCCACTGTTAAATTAAGTGGCTAAGAAGAAATAGGATATATACTATCTGGAATTGCCTACCTTCCTCCATCAACTACAGAGGGAGCCCAAGCAACTGGCTTAGACCAAATGCCCAAATACATATAAATAGATAAGATACACCTCCCTTTTTGAGTCTCAGTTCCCTATTTATAAAGTGAGAATACTAAGATTACTTCCTTCCGCCACATGGGTCGTTATTAGGATAAACCTACCTGAGAGTTTTTTTCATACTCTTAGGACAAGGTTAGGAATCATGCAGAAGCCACACTGCTCTGGGGAAGAAGAAAAAGAAGAGTGGGGGATTTCTTCTTTGTTTTGTGTTTAACCCACCAATTTTGCTGTCCTTTCTTCAGGGCCAGCTTGTTCCTCAGAGCCAATGACCATGGATGCAGCAGAGCTGGAGTAGCCCCTTCTCCCTCACTTCCTGTTGATGGATTAGAGGACGTTATTTGCCTCTGTAATAAATGGAGGAGTGTCTCCTTATCTACACACGAAGAGCCAGGGTGGATCTTATTTGGATGCCCAGGGTGATTAAAATTAAGCAGATCTACAGGACAAGCTCCTATGCAGAGATCTGGAAGAAGCAAAGGCAGCTCAGGCTTATACAACACCAGGCCCACATAGGATGTGCAGCAGCAGATGCTGTTAACGTATCAGTGAAGGGCCACAGGTCCCCTTCGCGCTTTTGCAGGAAGTTTTGTATAAACATAATCTCATTTGTGGTCACTGAGTTTGAAACGATTATTCCCACAAACAGACCAATAGAAAGCAGAAATAGACCGAATGCACATTTTTCAGTTTGTGGTCTCCCCTGGGTTTAAATACAAAGAGAGAGTTTACAAAATGAATGACAACATTACACCTGAAGATGATTAGGAAACAAGATAAGCCACCCTTGCGTTTATCTTTGACAGCCATTACAACATAACGTAGCCAATATATAGTTCAATCAGTTCTGATGACACTTTCTGTCTCTTTTTATGATAAGAACCGTTAGGTTAAATCCTGCCAAGTAAAACCAGCCTAGATTTTAGCGGCAGTGATAAAGAGTAGCTCTGCCTTCAGGCTAATAGCAGTTGATACACCTATCGGTCATAAGGCATTTTGCAAATGTTAATGAATTTGATTATCATTTTCTTCTAATTTACAAGGAGATTTATTGAGGTATTCAGGCAACTACATGTGCCATTAGGCACTAATGGATTCTTAAAAAGTCCTTTGGGCATTTAACTGTCCCTGAGAGTCAAGAGAGTACTTGAACCCACATACAGATCCTGCTAGGCAGCTACCACCTAAACACTGAGTAATTCACTCCTTGCATTCTACTGTGACATCCAGCTGAAGTCAGCAATATGCCTCACACTGTCCTAAAACCCAGGAGTTTGTAGTCTGAGTACAGAAGAGGAGGTAAATGTGGAAGCTTGCAGGACTAATGAGACAGTTTTGGACAGCTCTCTGCTGTCTATCCCTGTGCAATTAGCTCTACATCGCTTAGCGTGGAATTAATTTCATATAGTTTAGGCAGCTAAAACTGCTAAAACTCCTACATCAGGGGTTAAAGCCAGAATTAACAACTTCTTTCACCAGTGACTCATTCCCACTTTTATTCCACTTTTTCAATTCGCTCAGGGGATAGGGAGAAGAACAGGGGTACAGCTTAATGAACAGTGAATGAGATTTAAAAAACAACGAATTACATCATTGTCCTTAAACCTGCATGATTCCAGGCTCCCCCATGCACCAGAATTAGCACAACTGAACTGTGTAAGGCTGGAAATAGGGGACACAGGCTGCCTTTTGAGGTGCCAATTTCTTTTTGAAAGCTTCCCATGGCTGCAGCCAAGGAGCTTAAACTAGATGCCCAGCCCTCTTCTAGGCCATTAATATATCATTTCAGGAGTTTGTCAGGATGCTTACTGGTTAGTTAAGGCTAGGTAGGGCATGGAAAGAAGCTTATCTGTTCAGTTACTTTGAATCTGGAAGTAATTTGCCATTCTTATTGCTATGTATCAAGAGAAGAGGCAAACAGAGAAACTGTCATTTATACCACTAATGGAATTAAAAATGAATGTAGCCCAGGGCAGTAATCAATGCCTTGTTTATAGTGATGGATTAAGACTTAGCTAAACAATGTGACCTTTAATTGTCTGCAAATGTAATTTCCAAAAGTCTCCATGTACTGTACAGTTAACATCTTTCTCTGAGCCTTCCTTAGGTAGACGCAGCTTTGAATCCAAAATCATGGTGCCATACTCATTTGACACCAGCAAAAAGGTGCTGCACTTGCATACCTGAACACTCATCAGTGCTGCTCCTTCAGATCTCATTTGCAAGGAACGTGGGTCTTATGTATCTGGAGGAAGTGGAAACTGAGCTACTTGGCAGCAGCAGAGGAAGGGGGAACCGCCCCAAGTGCTTCATGTGGCATATGGCTTTATGAACCTGCACACAAAGTAAGAGCTTTGTGTAAGCACGTAGAGAGGCACTTGAATCCCACGGAGATTCTAAGACAGATATCAACAGTATGTTCTTTCATAAGATGCTTTTTAGCTGACAAATCTCATCCAGTAAGGCCACACTAACCTACATGGAGGCAACCCTTAACCCATCATGAATATGGAAATCCAGCACTGAACAATGTAGGTGCTTCCCCAAAACTAAATGAATGTCCAAATATTTAGCCCTTTTGTTTTGTGAGTTGAGTGATGGATTTTTGCTTGAATCCATAAAAAAAAAACCAAAGAGTTTTTGTCACATCAGATGCCTGGTGTCAGTATTCCAGATTTGTCCCATTCAAAGTAGGACTGATGGTCCTAACTAGATAAGCTCATCTCTTTAGTGGACTTATCATGTTCAGGTACCAGTGCAGACCAGGTTGGACTTGATGATCTTAAACATCTTTTCCAACCTAAATGATTCTGTGATTCTATTACTTCATGAAATACGAGTCAGCTTTATTTGAAAATTAAAACTGTGGCTTACTGGCTGATTGACATCTCCAGAGGTATGGGCTCTGATCAAGGCTTTCGGCATGGTTTGGACATTAGTTACACATCTCTCAGAACATGTGAATTCTCTGATATCTTATAATGTTAAGGAGACAGTCTTGTGGGATCATTCTCCCCTATCTGGCTGTTTATCTTCACATAGCTGATGTAAATGTGTTATTTCTGAGACACTTGGACAAACATGGTTTAAAAAAGGCTGGTGCTGAGGAGAGAAGAGAAAAAGGCACAAAGGCAAAGTGAATGCCTTAAACTTTCTTTCTGCAAGAAAAAATGTTTGTGAGGAATTAAAATGAGATTGGGAGAAAATTTGGAAGCATCTACAAGTCACAGGTCTTCAATCAAGTATTTTCTCTTTTCTTCATTGTATTTGAAGCTGGGGAGCAGACTAGCCTTTAAAAAAACATTTGCAGACCTACTGTGAAAGATGTATGAGATGTGGTAAAATGAGTTTACCAAGATGATGCTGCTCATTCCACCTCCCTCTCAGCAGGCAACAGCAAAAACATCATATCTGCACTTCAGCAGTGGCCTCAGTGAGGTGCTAATCTCTGTGCTTGTTAAACGCTATTTATGTACCAAATAGTCATCACTGAGAAGGAACTTAGCTTTACTTCTTCTGTATGCCTCTAGTTCATTCTTTACCTTCATTTCTGGATGGATATTTGCAATCCCAGAAGATCTCCAAAATAAGGTACGCAGGTTGCCTGCCTTGTAAGGGGTGGAATCTGACTTTTTTCTTTATATTCAGGTGAGCCTTATTCTTAAATCTGGAATGCCTCAGACGGTTCTGCCAGTAAAAATGAGTACCCTCTTCCCTCCTGAGCTTGGCCGGTGAAGGATAACACTGGAGTCTTGGCAACTGGTCATTCCATGTGTGTTAGTACAGTTGGTCAAACAAAGCAAGTTCTTCCCATGTTTTCTTTTAGTATTTGTATGGATCAACAACTACGCGCATTAAAATATTCCACACTAGTGTGAGGAGAGAAAGCCCTGAAAAACAGAAAAAACACTTCAAAAAGTAAAACAAATTAAAGAGAGGAAAAACGAGAATTTATTTCATGCTATGTGATAGAGCTGAGGAAGGGAACACAAAAGCCCAGATTCACAAAGTTACCAAAGCTTCCAGTTGCTCTTTCAGTTTCATAGGTATCACTGCGTGACTCCAGCAACCAGTTCAGGTATCAAGAATTTAACTCAGACCTTGCAGACCTCTGTCCAGTGCCGTTCCCCAGAACCAATATACTTCTTCTATATTCCTCCTAAAGTGCTTGTCACACAGCACATGAGACAATCTGCAACTTAAAAAAATACGTGGTCATGGAAACCAGGTGATCACATTCTTAGAAATTGCCACTATTTCTTCCTTCTGTCACTCACAGCTCTGGGTGGAGGAGCACTAAGGTCTATTTAAGCAAATACAAAAACACTTGAAAGGTACAGAATGGTGAAAAAGCCACCAGTTCAGAAATTAAGACAAGAAATTACTGCTGCTAGGTCAAGACTTTTATTGCCACTCTTGCAAGACCAAGAGCCAATCAATACCAATAGGTACATTTAAGAGATCCTTTCTCTCCGCATACTCCCCTCTCAGCTTCAAGATTTCATCCCAAGTGGCTTTACGGCACCATTCCTAAATTAGATAAATGCAAGTCAGAGATAATTCAAGCCAAATGTTTTAGTTGGGATTATCAACTTTATTCTTTCCGAAAATAGTGAGTTCATCTTATCAATATTTTACAAAACAAACCAAAAAAAAAAACCCAAAATAATTGCAATAAAATCTAAATATATTGTTACAATGAAAATTTCTTGTCTCAGGTATTGTTGCCATATTTAAAACATTTCTACGTTAGTCCAGCTTTAGATTATAAATCAAAACAGGCAAGTCAAATAAATGAAGTCAAAATGAAATTGTCAATTCCACTTACCCTACACATTTCAGAATTTTGGCTGTGCAGGTGGGTTATTTTTTTCATTTTCTTACCAATGGGAGACAGAAAAAAGTATCATGATTTGGAATCCCCCATGGTACAATAATCCTGACTTCCCATTGCTTTACTCTTGCACAATTTTCAGCTCTGATTTCCATCAGCTGAGCTCTTGTCCTTACAGATAAGGGAAGTGACTTTTCTAACATTACATATATCTGGGATAGTCCTAGAAAAAATAATTATTTGGAATACTTTTAACTCCCCAAAGCTACTTTCAGGCTTTTTACCAGCCTTCAAGCTCCCTCTCTGAATTCACATCTATCTCATAGTCTAGAGAAAACCTCGTTTGATAATGGATAGGAAGACTGTAAGCCAAGGCTGCTGATACAGCACAGAAAAGAATTGGTGCACGCAGCTAATCTGTGTTTATTAATTTTTTATCAGGTCCTTTCCTCTACCCATTCTGAGCAAAGAACATAAGTATGCATTAAAATGGAAGCAGATTAGCAGATTGACTGGACTCTGGGAGACTACGCTCTTACTTAAGGTTGAACATGAGTCTGAAATTAGAGTTAATCGAATCCAGCCAGATTTCCAAAGTTCTTAAATGCCTAAAGATGCAAACAGTGTAACCTCTTAACCCTGATTTTAAGTACATCTTTTCTTTCATTAATTTCTAACATAACTGCAGAGAAGACCTCCTCAGTCAAATCTCTGCATAGCTGCACATAGTACACAGGTAGATAGCACAGCTGAATTAATTTAAGGGCTGTAGCTGCGGTGGTCTCAGATCTCCCTCCCTTCCTCCTCCTTTACTTCTACCTACATCCTTCTACCATCACCATCTGCTCCTGAGGCACTTCGGATCCCTTTCTGAGCCAGATCTGCTCTCTCAACTGACAAACTAATAGACTGGGTTTTATAAGACGGGGTTGTTTTATACCAGGTTACAGAAGAGCAGTAGCTCAGCAAAGGGTCCGGTGTGTTTGAGCAATTGAAGGAGATGGATTGTCTGGTGGTGCTCAGGGATGAGAGGAAGGAAGCAAAGGGAGAGGAGGAAAAAGAGAATGTAATTACTGCTTCCACTAGTGCTGAACTGTTAGATTAGGAAGCAGTAACACTACACCACACACAAAGCAATGTAATTGTTACTCACACCCTGGTTTCAGAGTAAAATTCAACCTAAAGAAGCTTTGTCTTTTGTCAAAAATAACCACAAAAGTTCAAAAGGGTATCTTTAATGTTTGTAGAAGATGGTGCTGAATAATAGATGTGGCTTTATGTTTGAAACTTTCCCTGTTTAAACATGATATGACCACAATCTTGTTTTTGCACTTGTAATGCAGTTAGAGAAAGCAACACTAAGTAAAATAAATCCGGAAATGTTCATTAATGGCTATGTAAAAAACATATAATTCCTTCATGGAGCCATTTTTTGCAAATAGTGAGTATGACACACAATACTAAGTGAGATATTACTGCAAGGCCTGGATATTTCTAGATGGATATTTTAACAGCACTCTCTGGGAACTTGCAACCAGGCTCAGCAAGCTGTACTTCCACAATGCATGAACATTTGTGTATGATACTTCATTCATTTTGGCAGACTCAACACTGTCCCTAAACTGATGGAAAAAAAAATATTTTCTTCCAACTAATTACTCAGCTATTATGCTACTTCATACAACAAAGAATGCCACAAGCAAGTCATAATTTGATTTTGAACGCCGTATAACAAAAGTTTTCTAACACTTTTTCCTCATCCTCCAAAAGGGTTTCAGAATTACAGAACAGATCTTGTTTTGTCTGTCCTCAGCGTGTGCTGGTGCATGTTCTCACAAGATGAGAACCATGAGGCTTGTCAAATATTTTCCAGGCTTTCAAGGTTACTTTTTCTATTTATTATTTCATGGTTGCCACTTCTTACAGCTTCAAGGATGACTACCCAAGCATGTTGAACTGTGCATCTCAATAGCTAGTAGAGAGTGAAGCTCCAAGAGGCCTTGGCACAGGACATGACGGCAATTATATAAGGCTGAGCACATCCCATCCCACTGCAGGTAGCTGGTCGTCATCTTTGGGTTTACATCAGTCCCTTTTAAAATAAGTCAAAGGGACTTTAAAACAAAAATATGCAAGATCCTGGCCCAGTAGTGTTTCAATTACACTTGCAGCTTTTTTTACTACTGTAATAAAACCACTCTTTAAAAAATAAGAGAAAACCATACTCTGTAAGGCAGAAAAAAATCCTTCTTCAGGATGCAACAAAGATGGCCTTCATTTGTGTCTAACCTGAGCAGGGGTTTTGATGTGCCTTTGGAAACCAAGTTTCAAAGGTAAAGCTTCCAGATGAAGCCGTGCCAAAGGGAAAGGGGAGGGGTTACATTTTTCAGGCAGGGAAATTTACTTCTTAATGTTCAATCCATGTATAGTCCTTGAACAATGGGTTGACTTTTTTCCCCCTCTGGCAATTGAATCATGTTGTACTGTAAATAATGTGCTACAGTGCAGCCCTCCCCCTTCCTAAGGAAAAAGAGAAAGGAAAAATATAAACCTCTCCCATAGCTGGCTATGCTGATATTATTACTCACTGACTGCATCAGCACAGGTCTACATTAGGCACTTGTCAAAATCCTTGCCAAGAGAAAGTTTTCATTTTCATCAATTTATTTTTAGTAGAGCAGCTGGGAAATCCAGTGACTGGCTGAGTGGAGACCTGGAGTTTGGAGTGGAAAATGGCCTGTTCAAAACGCACTACAGGTTCCCTCTGCCTACAGATGAAACCTCTCGCTGGGAACTTATCTAGACCAGGCTGGACAAGAACAGCTCTTTTCTTCCCAGGATGCTGGGACTCTGCCCAGTTCTAAACAAAAAAGCCCAGTTAACATCAGTGGTTTATTTAGCTGTTACACCTACCATGGCAGGACAGTTCAGGTCACCTCCTGCCAGGGGTTTTTGCAGTGTCCTGGGGAGAACTATCCATTGGTCTGGAATTAACCACCATGTGGTTCCTCTCAGTTGTTGCTTTCAAGGATAAGCTAACAACACAGGATCTATACTCAGTGAAGAGCATGGTACACCTGAAATGTTAGTCAGCCCTTCTTTCAGCTGTTTCAGTTAGGATGGAATAATCATCCTGGGAAAGTGCTTGTTGCTCTCTGTTGATTATAGAGAGGATCTGGACATTCAGCATGACCTAAACTTCAACCTGGCAAGAGGAAGGGACTCTAAAGTATGACTTGATGTCATTGTCTTTGTGAAGGTGTCAAGGAATTCTGGCAAAACCGTCATTTTGCTCTGCAATACTGAACAAAAACAGGTGGTTAAAAGTGATGCAAAAAGCATTTCTCCTTATGTACTCTCATTAGGCTAAGAGTATTACACTTTCTAGGCCAGTGAAAACTAAAAGGCATACTAGCCTGGTTTCCTACTACTTATGTGAGCTCTTCTGTGTCTAATATCACTGCTGAGTTCAGAGCACTGACTTTGTCCTTGGAGTAATGTCTTGGTGAGAGCATTGATTTGTCAAACTCTTTTCTCAGATATTGTAGGAATGTGGTATCTTTGAGCTACTACTCCTCTTCCTTCCTAGTTTCTCTCAGTTTAATTGAAATTAGCAGGTTAATAAATGACCAACTCACAGTAGAATTGAAAAATTTGTGTTTTCTTACAAAACTAAATTTTTTTTTTCCTAATTAAAAAAAACCCCAAAACTAAGAGGGACAAAAACACACATGAGAGAAACCCAGTTTGCTAAGTGAAACCTTTCAGATTTGCCAATTTGATTTACAAACCCCAGATGCAATTGGCTTGCTACCTAGTCAGCCATGTGTACGTGTCTCACGGAAGTGCAGAAATCACAGACTTTGCTGTCTGTGATAGGGAAAAAGGTCCCATGGCTGGAACAATGAACCAAATCAATGACTCTCACATGCAGAAGAATGACTTAACCTGTCATCATTTTTGTGAGTACTGATGGAAAATATCAATAGGTATCATAGGACCTCCCAGGAGCATTCAGAGATCCAGCAGACGACTTCCATCCCTCATCCGTACATAGGTTTTACCTACATAGAATAGATGAAATTCATTAAACTTGATCAATTAAAATATATGGACTTCAGAGTAGCCATGTAGTCCTCTCCAAGATAATTTAAATCAACCTGAAAATCAGCATAGTTATATTTTCTGTGCCAAGCTGGGGAAACTTCTGGTTTGTGAGGTGCTGAACGCTATAAATGCTTTAAATCTTCTGATCTTGTCTCGTTTTTCAGAAACACTCTCCATTTCCATTCAGAAAATTGGTCCATCAGAAAAGATGTTTCAAAAGACTTTTTTCTCCCAAACAAATTTAATCCATACAAGCTAAAAAGTGTTCATGTAGGACCTGACAACACTTGGGTTTATATGTGTTTAATTAGACTATAGAATGTCTCAAGAGTAGTTTTTCAGAATCTCTGCAGCAATGAGTTGTATCTGCAGTGCCAATGCCTGCATGTGATGAAGTAATTTAAAAGGAAAAAAACCCCAACTTTTTGGTGAAATCACTGGGACAAGTGTTTTTAATGCAAGTATTCATTCAGTACTGTAATAATAAAAGATTCAAATAAATCCAAGTGAAACATTAAGCAGAACTTCATGTATATGTAGGAGGGATGCCCCTGGGGAACACACTGTGGTTATGCAGCATTCAAATAGACAGGACGTTAAACACACACATGCAAAAACTCTGAGTTAAAATATTGTAAGGAACTTGCCATAAACCTGCCAGAAATCAGAGAAATTCAGAGTCATGATAATTCGCTAGAGGTTTGATTCTACTCTCACTCATGCTGGCTTCACATTAGTATCATGCATTTGATGTCTCTGGCTTTACTATCAATTCACAACAGTTTAGGAAGAACCAGGTTCTGCACTGTTAACTGTTGATGTCCTGCTACTTAACTGTGACCTCAGAACCATAATTACCTTCGAAGGTTCATTTGGTTTTTAAGCCTTTGTTTTGATTAGATCAATATTTGGAGAGAAAAAAGACCCATGTGTGTGATCTTTCATGCTGTCCTTCAGTCCTTGAACTGTTTTCATTGTTAAAAGGTGACATGCAGTTTAGAACATTTTACATGAGGACTCTGGGGACCTGGAAAATCCAAATGGCCAACGAGCCAAGTAAGAGTACTTGATAAGCTCAGAAGGGTTGCTCACATGGCTGATCTTTGGTTTCTAAGGTATTGAAGGCTTTGAACATACACAGGGATGTATAAGAGACCATTCCACATGCTACCTTCCAATGCATGAAAAAAGCATGTAGGTGAAAGTTTCATGTGGAAGACCATGCAGCACCCTTCAGATCTAAGCTTGAAGAGAAATCTCCAGGGGCTTTTTATTAGTTTATCATTCAGTGGTAAATGAGAGATAAACTAATCACTCATTTGCATGTTGTAGCATACAAATGGCATCATTATCTCCACATGTGATGCAGAGAATAGGCAGGCTGTCCTCCTACAGCCTGGTGCTACAAGCCAGTTGGAGAGTAAATAGAAATAGTCAATAGCTGTAAAGCAAAATCTGCTGGGTAGGGAGCTCTAGAATGATGCTTTCCTCTAAGCCCTAGCTCTATATTGTTTTAAGAAAGGAACAGCCTAAGCCCTTTTGATTGTGGGCCTGATCCAACTTTTAGTGTGTCAGCAGAGGTTCTTGGTGGAATTTGGGCTAATTTTAATATGTTTCTTTCTCCTGAAGACCCCCATTCAGGAAGCTGAAGGCACCTGGACATGAGTACACAGAATGAGGAACTCCTGTGTGGAAGTTTTGTAGCTATATGAAAATGATGCATTGCCCAAACTAATATGCCTTGCTTCTCAGCATATGCCTTCAACAGCTCTTATTAGCTTGGGCAAAGCTCCATTCTAACGTGATTTCTGGCTTCCATTTCAGAGCTGGCCTACATCCAGCCAACTTGAAGTGTAGGCAAAGTGAGCTTCATCCATTTGTGCCCATCTGTATCAATGCACCCTAACCGAGAAGCTTTGAGCTAAGCCATCCTAACTGTCAAAGATTTTGGAAGCAGCGGGGATTTTTTCCTCCCCGAGAAAAATCAAAATTGCTTCCATGTGTAAGAGTGACTGGTGGTTTGTGATGAAGAGGCTCTGTCAAACTAATGGCCATCCAGTGATTAAAAGCTGCTTTCCGTTTACTGTACCGAGAGCTGGTGTAAAGTAGCAGCTGGCTTCTTTTATTGTGTTACAAATTTAAGAAACTTTTTTTTTCCCACTGTTATAAAACACTAAATTCTGAAAAAAAAAAAACCAAAACAAAACAAAAACAAAACCCAAAATACAAAAGATCTCTATGGTTTATGCGTTCCTAAAAGTAAAAACTATTACTTGTAGGAATGAGGCTTTTACAGCTAATTCTGGAGGGGCCCTTTGTGAACAAGTGTCTCTCTCATGCAGAAACTGGAGCTCTACACCTGCTGTCAGGCAAGGCTTTTGGAGGAATAAATTCTGGGGAGAAGAGATAAAAAGGAAGAGCTCCCTATCGAAGATGCTGAGTGCTCCTAGAAGCTGTTGTGCTCCTGCTGTTCTTCAGGTGGAATTTTTCAAAACAATTTTTGGTAGAACTCATCTTACTTCAGTTTGGTCACCCAGAAGATAGAAGTGGGATTCAGCTCCAGACAGACACAACCAAATTTACAGGTCTATGTGTAAATGTTTACATGTGAATTATGGGCTTAATTCAGTTGCTCATACAAGGGATGCCCACTATAATGTCAGAAGTCAGCTACCCAAGCTCATTTGATAGACATAACCTGTATATATGGTATACTTATATTTGGAAGATATAACCTATGGGAATCCCAGGGCTTTCTGAAGAGGTGCCTAAAAACAACAACAAAAAAGAGTACCACAGGGCACTTCAGAGTGTACTAGGCACCATGCTGGTTTATGCCAAATTCAATTTGAATTGAATTGAAGCACATACAAATTCACTGTAGTAAATGGAGGGCAGGGATGTGATTCAGCTGCTTAAGCATAGACATCTAGTGTCATCTGAGATGATCTAATATATCCAAGATTGCCATATGGCAGATGTGACATGTGTGACATGGTACCTGCAGCCAGGGTATCTGCTGGAGGTGAGGCCAAGAACACTATAATGGCTCAGACAGCAACGAACACGAAGTAATCTTTAAACCTAGAGGAATGCAGCTAACCAAATTTGTCTACTGCAGAGTAAAATGAAACGGAGGCTCCACAGACTGTCTTTACTATGTCTCCATTTCCTCTTAAGAGAGATAAAACACCTACCTCACATGTACACCTCCAAAATTCCAGTCTCTAACTGAATCCTGCCCTAGACATCCTAAATGAATTATTTACTCCAGCTTCTATTAAAGTCATGAAGTGAGAGAGTAGGTGATTGACCCCACTTATCTTGGACTTCTGCCTTAGGATGGGATGAATCAGTCTCCAGAGGTGCCTGTATCTCCCCACTGAAGGAAGAGTAAGCCTACCCAACCAGATCAAACGCATTGCCTGTCTTTCAGACGACTGAACAGCCCACCGTGTCCACTGGCTTCTCTTTACTTTCACTGGAATCAGCATTAGTAGACAGCGGAAAGACAGCCCAAGCCTGAGCGTTTCTGGGAATCCCATCTCTAATATCTTGGAATTCACTGACATAGTCTTTCTTCCCTCATCCAAGCAACTTATGTCTAAGAGATTTCTTGAGCCAGCAATGTATCTCTCTAACACACAGTCCTAGATGGTCTTTTCTTTCACAGATTTGTGCAGTTCCTCATCTAATCAGTGTAAACCTCGTAGTATCCAGACAATTCACAGCAGCAAGGAATTCCACTGCTTAATGACACGACATACATTCCTTTTGTATGTTTTGAACTTGTCACCTACCAATCTCCAGTAAAAACATTTGAAAACATAGCCCAGCTGTGTGTTAGCTTAATACAGAATTTCTCTATTAACTCTAGCCAAATCTACTGGGTGACTTTATCAAACTCTGTCACTATTTGTGTTGAACCTGAGCATTCAGGGCAGAAAGAGGACAAATTCTCATTGTTTCTACTTTGGACTCTCCCAGAGAAAAGGCTTCATGTCATATACAAAGAAATTCATAGACTCATACCAGATGCACCAAAGTTATGCATTATGAAATCAAGCTCTATGGCTTTGCTCCAGCTCAGATTCATGTGATTTTTCTTTCATTCCATAAAATGCATTCAGAAACCTCATGTAAGTGCTGTTGTGATGCTTGAAATGGAAGAAAGCTGACGGAAAAAAGAGAAAGAGAAACACGGTTGCTTTATAAAACAAAAAATCACTCTGAATTTATGTGATTTCTAATGAAACTTTCACCTTAGTGTGCCTATACTCCTTATAAGGCACGCTGCATGTGTGCGTATGTACATAAAATCACTTCTCTCAGCTCTGCCTTTATGCAGAGACAGGAAGGATGGTTTTGTGGTTGAGAGAGTGATGCGGGACTCAAGAGATCTGGGTATTATTCCTACACACTTCCTCTGTGATTTTGGGTAAGTGACACAGGTCCCAATCCTGAAAACACAAATGCACCTACTTAACTCTGCTGTCAGAAGTGGTGTCAGTGAACAGGCCACATTAGACATATGGAAAAGGGCAGGCAGCAAAATGGTTTTGATCTTTCCATACTTTCAAAATGGTTTTGATCTTTCCCTTCTGTGAAATCGGGCTGTAAATTAACCCTCCCTTTGCCAGTCTATTGATTCAACTTCTAAGCCCTTTCCAAAACCCAGGCCCTTTACCATGCCTTTGCACAATGAAGACATCTTCTCAACCTGGGCCTTGTAGGACAACATAGATGGTCACCAGAGGTCTGTGATATTTCCATTGTTCCTTTTGTGCTCTGGTTCTCATGCACAGTTCTATGCCTTCTGTTTCATCCAACGTTTCTACTTTTTGTATTCCTCTTTACCAGGAGCACAGATGACTGGGCAAGGAAAATATTTCCAAACATCCAACATCATAGAATTGCTCTCACTGTTTCTTTCAGTACTCAGGACCAAGAAGACAAAGCTTTTCTTTTTAATCATTATTTAAATGGCTGCCACAGTGCATGCTTTATGTTTAGTTTAGAAAGTACATTACATCAGTGGTTGTTTTTCCAGTCTTGCGTTCCTCTAAATGTCCTTTTTGCCCTTTCCTTGTCTGCTCTTTTATAAGCAAGAGGAAACATTTGAGTTACATTACGAGCTGTTCAGTCTGGCTGGGAAGCAGAGCTATTGTCACTCAGCATGGTTTACTCACTTAGACTTCCTTTACGAACCAACAAATACTTGGCAGCGACTCCAGAGCTGGGTTAATTGTTAATAATTCGTGGCCTCCCTATATATGTCATCTGGATAATTATTGTAGTCTGCCAAGACGAAAAAAAGGGCAGCAGCTAACAGGCTAAGTCCAGAAAATAAAGTTATTGTCAAAGGGAAATCTTGTTCTGGGCCATATTCTGGCTACTATGTTTTGTGATGCTGAATGCATGCAATCATAAAGCTTACCAATCCTCCCATCAGGGGAGAACCTTGAGTGACCATAGACACTGTGGAAGCAACTCCCATTATTCCCACAGACAGGGCTAAGGGCAGGGGCACTGATCCACACTTGCTGTGTTATTTTTCCCAAAACTGCATTTTCCGCATTACACAAACCAGTCATTTGTAAGAGATGAGGCAACAGAATAAGAAGTCTCTACTAATTTCAGTAGAGCTATTTTTAGTATAACCAAACTGATAGTCACAGAATCACAGGCTGGTTTGGGTTGGAAGGGACCTTACAGCTCATCCAGTTCCAACCCCCTGCCACAGGCAGGGACATCTTCCACTAGACCAGGGTTCTCAAAGCCCTGTCCAACCTGGCCAGTATGATCTGCCCACTTACTGGTATTCAAGTCCAAATATACCTCTCCTATAAGTAATATTTGTGTAGCAATGTGCTATCAGTAGCAGATGTGGTCACGGGCACTATCATTTAGTAGATAATAAACATGAAATAATTGCAAACCGATTTCAGGTTTCATTTAGACACACTCACCTTGTGCCTTCTGGTTTGCTGCCCTTTCCTTCTTCCTGATGGACTCATGGCAGCCTCCCACAGCACCAACAAAATGTTTCTACTGAATGCACAATCCTGTCAAAAATTCTAATGTGAAGTCTAACTTCTTGGCTTTCTGGCTACATATTTTGCTCTAAAAACAAGAAGGTGCAGTCACCTCTGAAGAAGAGCAAGTCAGGCTTTTTAAGAGCACCAAACAATGCTGCACAGCTCTGTTATCAAGCCAAAGATACTCATTGCCACATTTCCCACCATCCAACATTTCTTGGTAGAGGAGATGAGGACATTAAGTCTGATTGAAACATCAGAGGAAAAAATACGCAGACAAAATACTTGTATCTGAACTGGAATTTAAACTAAGCCCTGGGAATAATAGACTCTCCAACTAATTGCAAAGCTTCTTGTACTTTTATAATGCAAAGTTACACAAAAAACCCCACCATTAAGTAAAAATAAGATACTTTGCAGCTCCCTAGCCTCCAGTAACCAAGGATCTCAAATCTCTTTATAAACATTTTAAGCATGAATTAATTTTGACTGCTAACAGCCCTGAAAAGCAGGTACTATTAATCCTTCTTAATGTATAGGTAAAGTGAGGCATTGAGTGATGAAATGAGTTAGTCACTAAGTGAATCAGTAGCTGATCCAAAAATAAATATTTCTAAGTAGCTTTGCACTCTAAAATAAACAAGCTGGAAAGGAGAAGGTATGGGATGGCAGGGGGTGAAAATGAGAGGACAAGGGATAGTAGGGAATTATGTTAAATGCCATTTTATTAAGGCAGCGCCTCTTAAAGCACCTAAATAACTAATACATCATCATGAAAAAAAAACCCTTCACAAGTGTAAGGGATGTTGCAAAATGGGAAGCTAGTTCAAATTGCATCTGATACATCTGTACTTAAATGAATATGTTTCCTCTAAGCTTTCAGTAGAGAGAACTTCAACAGGAAAAACAGCGGGAAAAAAATCTCCTGGAATACTTTTAGAGGGAGAACCAAGGCAAAATGCATGGGAGAAGCTGGATGTCCTATTTCATCTCATAGGTTTCCTTCATCATTTAGTGAAGTTGTCTAAGCAGAAGCTGTGTGCATTTTCATGCCAGTTTAGCTGACCTCAAGGACCATGCTATCAGTAACAGCTTTTGGAGTCTTCATTCAGGCTGATACATGAAGTGTCCATCCTCCCCTTCTGCCTGTAGTGGAGCAGAAGCAGCCATGAGAACACATGTTGGAAACATTCTGCTCCTGTTTCAAAAACTAGTGCTACCCTCTCCAGAAGGAAAGGCAGGGGAGGGGATTAGCTCCAGCAGTTCAGTGATAGACTCATGCATGTGGTCTGCTTGGAGAAGCAGGCAGTAACTCTGGAATGGATTAAGTGACATTTATAGGATTTGGAGGAAATCACATCCACTTCAGCAAGACCACACAAACGATGACCAGGAGAGAGGTACCTGACTAGTGTTTAACTGGGCTTTAAGGATCCCTTAAAGGAGAGAATTTCCCCCCATCGAAACTAATATTTTTACTCATCTTTCAGGCCTCCCAAAAGATGCTGTATTAACAGATCTGATTCACCATGTTCTCTCCTCAACTCAGAGTAAACAACATGGGTTTGAGCCTCCCCCTTTGACCCATCTCGGCCACCCCACCCTGAAAACTGGTTCGTTGTTAAGCAGAGACAACAAGGTCTCCACACTGGTTTTGTTCTCTGTTAGCTGTTGTGATGAAGAACAAGAGGCATTTTCACACAGGCAAGTGCAGAGAGACTCAAGTTTCTCAGCCTAGGCTCAGAGCTGGGTCCAGTTCAGGCCATTGTTAGCTCATCCACAGTACGGTGCTGACTGCACTACAAGGAATCAGGCTTGGTGCTTGCCCCTCATCTTGGAGCAGGGTAAGGTGAGCTTACATTTATCAGTGCCCAGTGGGGATCTGGGCTCCTTGATACCCATCCCAGGAGAGGAGCTGGGAATGGTACATCCTGCAGGTGCCGCACTGCTCTCACTCCTCATAAAGTGGCATTGTGAGAGGAGGAAAGGTCTGAAACCACCTTTGGTCCCACTGATCCAGCTCAGGGATAAACAGGAGACATCACACAATTGCATGAGCTGAAAGGATGAAGAAAGGAAAGGTTTGAGCAACACAGACTTCATAAAGGCTGCTTGTGCCCACTTCAGCAGAGGAATGCAGATGACACGGACCCTCCCTCCTCGACTGACTGGCTGCTGGGTACAGGATGTTTTGTTCTTTTCCTTTCCTGTTTTCTCTTCTTTGTGGGCCAGTGTTTTTGTTTTGTTTCTTTTCTCCTTTTCTCTTTCCAAACCACAGCTCAGGCCAACATAAATTATTTTCTTTAACTCTGCTTCCAGCACACTAGGTACAGAGCAAACTCTCTAGGAAAAAGAAAGATGTTTGCTCTTCATTTCTTTGTCTCTTCTACTCACCATCTAAAAGTAGAGCTGAGTATGTGATCCCAAGCACGGTGTCTGATCTCCAAATGTGATCTCATAGCAGAAATACAGCATGGAAGTTATTTTGGACCAGAGAATGCATTATGCACTCTGTGCAGCTTCTGCGTTGGGATGTAAGAGTAGGCTTGATGACACCAGCTTCATCAATACATGCTCCTCGGTCACCTCACTGGCTGCAGAATTGCACAAAGGACCTAGCTACCCAGAAAGGCCCCACCTTGAAGCTGGTGCTGACATCCTTCTCTATTTGCACCTCTTTGATCCTAACTGGTTCCACACTAGGATGCAAAGCAGACTCAAAGCATCATCTTTCACAGAGCTCTGAGGTTCAGACCCATCCCACTCAACCTTTGTCACTTGTCTGAGCACCTACCTCTGTCCTTCAACCAGATCCTTCTTTTATGCACTTAGGGTTAGACAGGTTAGGCCTTAGATTTATAGACCAGATGATGGGCAAGCAATGAGTATGATCTGAGAGTGGGTTTTGACATAGCTCCACTAACCCGCTTGGCATATGCTCACAGTTTCTTCCACCTGAGAGCAGGGCTGAAAAGCTGCAAAAACACATAAACCCAGCATTCAGGTTATCAGTAACTCCTGCTTGGTTTGTCCAGGCTTCACAAGTCAGTACAAAGCAGTCAACTGGGACAATGTTTGTGTATTTTCTGGCCCTCAGTAGAGTAAGGACCACAGAAATTACATCTGTGCCTCCATCAGGTGCAAGTGGTTCCTTATGCCCGCTCCAAGCACTAAGAAACACATGAAACAGTCTCTACATGAAACAGGCCCTACTCAAAACCAAAACAAGGGCAGGCATCTACAGGCATCTAGAAGAGTGGAGAACTCATGGCGACTGGAGCTTGTCCTTCCCTCCATGTGTGCTGGCTGCAGCTCTCTAATGAAGTGTGGCATTTTAAGGTAACATCCACTGAGCTACTGGTGGAAGTCCTCTCTTTATCTCAACTTGCACTGGTTCTTCAGGTTTGAAACATAGCCACTCCTTCCTCCTTCCCAGGGCTGGCCAGAGGAGGAAAGGGACATCTTACCTCACCCTTCCATCTCCTCACTCCCTATATCACATGGCAATATTATGCATCCTGTTCTCATCATCGCAGTTCATATTAATAAATGAAACAATCTCCTAGAACAATAGGCCTCCATGATATCTTGACCACCTGGTGTTTTTTATTAGCTTCACAGCCAGTACCTTTTTTTCCACCCCATAAAAGAATTAGTCAATCCACAAGTGCATGCCTGGCTTTTCACACTGCTGCGGAAAGAGCAGGGGGAAGGCAGCTATTCACCAGCGAGTGTTTACAACCTGCTTTAGCCTCAGATGCCGTCACAAATGCTGCCAGATGAACCCAATCCTACGCATCCCTTTCACCTTCAAAGCCTCCGTCTGCGTTTCAGTGCATAGGCAGCAAGTGAGGCTTCTGAAAGGCACACGTCGCACATAGGGATGAACTATATGCTCCAGCTTGTCGACGCAAAAGGCGTTCTAAGTGCTTCAAGCACAAAAGCCCAGCCAAAGTGCAAAGATCAGCAGTATTTGCCAAGCCTGTTTTGAAGGTGCTTTTGAGTCTTCCCATCACTACACAGACTCTGCTGCCTATCCTCATGACCACAATATATTAGTTCCAGTAGCTTTTCAGCGACTCAGCTTTGCCACAGCTTCCTGCTTTTGAGCATACCCTTTGCACTCAGCTGGAGCTTTGCCAGCCCCATCTTTTTGCTCAGGTTTGGTTCAATCTAGTACAAGGTGGAGGGGGGGAAGCGGGGTGGCTTTTTGTATTGGAAAAAGAGAAGAAAAAAGTCCAAATGCTGCACCTGAAGACTGTAAAACTGCTGTTTCCGATGAAACCTTCTTGCTCCTGTTAGAGAGACAGTTCACAGACCAGCATGAATGGGTAGCTCTAGAATATGTGCTCCTAATTATTGGCAGTTGGTTTCACAAACTGCTACCTTCCTCTCTTCCTCAATACATTGGCTAAGTCCTTGCTCATTTATAACAAAGATGAAAAAGAGAAAAGATGGGTGGGCTTTGAAGGAATACCCACGATTATTACTGTAATGCGTTTAACTAACCAGCAGTGCTGATCTGCCAAGCATCCCAAGAGAAGGTGAGCCCTTCAGCTAAGTCTACAGTTAAGGCTTGCCTTTGCTGCTTGAAAAAGCTGGGTTTGGGGTTTCTTTCTTAACCTCAGAATGACTGAGGTGCCTGAATTATCCTGAGGTAAAACTATAATAAAGAGAAAGCATTTAATTTGGACTGGGGTGAATTTGCTGAGGTCAGTCCTTCATCCCTGAACCCCACCTCACCATGAGTTTACCTTGGGGCTAAACCGAAGGACCTCTCTCCCCTGTATTTTTGCCCTGACTAGTGAGCTGAAGCAGCTTAGGTGTGCTTTAACATGTTTCACCTAGCGCAAGTTTAAAATCCTGAGGACACCAAGAAGCACTTTACCTTAGGCTGAGAACCAACAGTTACACAGTGCCTGATCTAAAACTTCTTAACTATGCTGAAATAACAAATACAGAAATGTGCCTAAAAACCCCAGGACTAGACATGCCTTCACCACATCTCCATCAGCAATACCATGGGCAGAGCAGAAGGAAAGAGAAATGTGTTTTTTTCTAGCACTGGCCTGTTTTGTTACCCTTGGCAATAGTTTCTCCATTATTTTCTACCCTTTCTGTCTTTGTCCCTTCAGCTGAAAGCTCTCTGGGGCAAGGACAATGTCTCATAGCAGGCAGAACCTTGGGCAAGGCTTCTCATCCCATTGCAGTGGAGCACATTACCCAAGAAGACGATTGGGTAACTGAAGCACTCTGCAAATCAGTGTCCCTGACTGTCACACCCACACCCACAGCGGTGGTTTGACATGCATTAGGGACTTAATTTGTTTGCCCCTGTTGACCTGTAGGTGAGTGCAAACCCAGCTTTTCACGTTGACTTTTGATCTAGTACATGAGCAAAGTGGGAGTGAGGAACATGTTCCACCTTTATTTTGCAAAGGTCTGGCTGGTTTCCTCTGTAACAGAGAGTGGTTTGACTGCTGGGTTTTATGTAGAACCTGTGCTTTTAAAGTCAGTTCTGGTTGGTTGGTTGGTTGATTTGTTTGTTTGTTTGTTTCTAAAGGGACATTTTCTCAGTTTTCACCACCAGAAAAGCAACACAGTAAGAACAGAGTTAAATGTGGCCAAGATATTAAACAAAAATTTTGCAATGAAATGGTGCTTTTTCAGTTATTGCTTGAAAGCAAAATATCTCAGCAAGGCTCTGTCACTCCCCGTGATCTTTACCTATCAACATCTATGAAAGTAGTTTATTGACAAAGAAGAAAACACAAAAATTCAAGTGAATAGCTTTCCCTATCAACATCTATGAAAGTAGTTTATTGACAAAGAAGAAAACACAAAAATTCAAGTGAATAGTAAGGAGTATTCACCAAAGAAAATGCAAGAATTTCTTAGTAGTGGATGTATTAGTAGTAATTCTTGCACCAGGAGGCCAGGTCCAAATCTGAGAAAAGAGTTTGCCAAAACAATGCTCACACCAAGACATTACCCCAGAGAGAAAGACAGTGGTCTAAACTCACCAATATCAAAACATATTAGACACAGAAGAACTCACATAACATACGTGTTTCTAAAAACAGTCTCAAGGTTGATCATCTCCAAGAGATATGTTCTGTTCCAGTCAAGGAACAGCCAATACCCATGTGACCAGTTTGATCAATCAAAACAGGTTTCTTATTGAACGAATGAAACAAACAAATATGAGAATGAAAGAGAAGTTCAACTTAATTGATTTTCCAGCAATTCCAGATGAGATAGAAGTGGGCAAAACTCACTGCTTAATATTATCTTAGGAAGGGGCAAATAGCTACTTTATTGGTTCACTTGAATTTCTAAAATGCAGAGTTTGATAAAAATTCAATTCAGATCAATTCAGAATGAAAATATGCAGAATTTTTAATAAGTCAACAGAATTCAAAGAATAATTCCAAAATTACTGGTTTCATCCAAAATTAATACAAGTGTATGTTTTTTCTCAACCTTTTAGATGTTATTTTTTAAAACTATACGCACACAAATTATGACTCAAACTTGCCTTTTAAAGAAAAATAATGATATACTTAATTTTAAAACATGGAAATTGAGTTTCGTGGCTATTTAATAATTATTTAATTAACTCAGTATTTTTACTTCTGAGAAAAGTGTGTGCTGTAAGAAATACCCAGTCACAAAATGTTTCTATCCACTTCTGTTCTTTACATTTTATAAAATAAATAAAAATACAATGGGGAGAAAAAAGAGTTTAGCTTTCAGTTAGTTTTTCCACTGGCACTAAGCCGAAGTCCAGACCTAAGGCAGGATCTCAATATTCTGCTCATGGCCCTGTCATTTTCCATGTGCCAAACCCACCTCCACCACCCAAACAAAAAGAAAACTGGTGGTTCCCAACTCCTCATGGAGAAATCCAGGATTTGCACACAAATGGTGTGATCTGGAGGTGTCACGGAATGAGGACCTGAGGAAGAGACAATGTCCTACACCAGCATAAGAGGCAGAAGAGTGGCCAGCACCAGGTACTGCCTTCACGGAGGAAGGAGGTGGGTGGTAAGATGCCTACTCACTGAATATCTGAGCTTGAAGCAGGAAAATATGTGAATTAGTGTCCTCAGGAAAGCAATGAATGAAAGGTGAAAAAAAGGGATACTATGCAGCAGCAGGATCACATTTTAGTTGATCCCATTTGAGAAGAACCCATCGAAGAAAAACGCAAGAGCAGAACTGCAGTCATTCTATTATTGGCATAAGAAATCATCAGTGGGTTTGAACCATAACCTCAGATCTCATCTCTGATACTAGGACCCTGGCTGTCTATTTTTCTCTTTCTAACAGATGTAACTAGAAAGAAATGGAAATGTTGATACACCCCAAGGTGCCTGACTTATGAATTCTTCATCTGGGGCTGAGAATCCAGGCTGCAAGGCAGAGTCTGGCCATTGTGCTCAGAACAAGAGCTATTTCTGGGTTTTGACCATGGCTCTGCATGAGAAGGAGTTCACTTCCAGGCACTGAGGCAGCGTCAGCTTGTTCCACTCATGCAGCAGTTGACTTCTTCACCTGCTTAAGAGGGTCGCAAAGGAAACAGCTAACTCATCACTTTTTGTTGTCAGTTAAAACTACAAAGAGACCCTAAAAGGTTTTATCTGCTCTTGTCAAACTTCAGTTGGGAGCAGCAGATAGAAGCTGCAGTTCGTTTTCTCTATTTCACCACGGGGGTGCTATAAATAGAAGCCTGTGTGTGGCTTCTGGCTCTCTGAATATATGCTTCACACCTTCTCCATTTTTTTTTTAACACCCACATAAACATTTGCATGTCACCAGACCCACAGAGACACACATTTTCCACAACATGCCTATCAAGAAGAAAACGAAAAGAAAAAAGAGTTCTTTTTACATGTAAGCCTGTGTGTGTAGGGGTGTCTGCACGCGTGCGTTTGCATGCAGAAAGGTTTATGCTCATGTAAATAGAACTTCAGCAGTCCTTATAATTTGACCTTTGGGATGCTTAAAAATCCACTTTGTTGCCCTGAATTTCACATCTCATCTGATGTGTGCTGCGATGTGAGTTGGCATTATATAGGAGTTCATAATACTGCTGTGCATGGCACAGAGGCTCCTGTGCTCTTTCCGTTGTGCAACTTAAGTCCCCAAAGTGTATTAGGAGGGAGAATGGCTTAATGCTGAGCTGGAAATTCACCCTTGTAGATGGGGGAGGCTTGGCAGAAACTATGACCATCTCCTCTGGGCCAGCACTGGGGGAGCTGAGACAGGAAAATCAGGAGCTTGCAGAGGCTGCAGCAGAATGGTTCCTCTGTAAGCTGGGCACCTGAGAAGCTGTGGGTGCCTCTTGCAAAGTGCTGAGTGCTGAAAACACTGAGAGCCTTCCAGCGTTTGAAGGACTGGTTCCCTGCCTCACGCCAGGGCTGCTTCCTGTTAGAAGTTTCAAAGAGGTAAAACACAGTGCAGCTGCTCTGCTTTCCGCTTACTGTACCGAGAGCTCTGATTGCTCTGCCCTACATCAGCCTGCAGAACGTGCCCTCCTTCGCGTTATTTTAAGCTTCAAACTATGTTCCTCCTCTTTTTCTTTATTTTTTCTTCTTTTTTGTTTTCAATTTCTCCTTTTCATTTTCCTATAGCCAGGGCATTACATAGCACTGGCATGGGGCAAAAATCAGCCATCAAGAAGCTTTTTAAGTTACCCTGGAATTTTATCTTTATGCCAAAAGGTGCATTTTCCTTAAGCTGTCTGCCAGGCTGGATTGCTTAAAAAACTCTCATGACACTCGAGCTGCCTGAAGACCTGTGTGCAGATACCAACAGTTGCAAAGAAACAGGAGAGAAAACAATGATGAGGTTTTTCTCACCCCCTCCCTTCCTTTCCTATTTCTGCACAGGTGTGCAAATTGCAAAGATCCACACAAAGCTTCGACTTCCCTTTGCAAAAGTGAGGTTAGAAAAGTAAGGGGGAAAGCTTCTAGTTTGATTTATACTGATAATTGGAAACCCAGTGACATCTGTATAGACGTTCTGAAGTTCAAGTACTGACACAGCCCATTCAGACTTGGTTTACCACTTTCCTCACTGATCTGCCAGTATTATACAGCTGTTCATGTTTTCAGATGGCAGCACCTTGTCATGCAGTTCTGTTGCCATAGGCTGTTTTTAACCAGCCATATCAGTGCATACAAACTTAGAAGAATTGTTTCCTTTATTGACTCATGTCCATGCACTGCAGTTTAGGTATATATCATCTTAAAGGAAATGTGTACATTCGTGAACAAGACTAAAACTGAAAAACTCACAAAATGACCTGGGTAACCATGTTAACTTCCTTTAAAAGTGAGTTAGGTGTCTTTAAAAGAATAAAGAAGTGCTTGGCTCAGCTGGGTTATTGTAAAGCCATTCTATGACAGTGTTACAAGTGTTTCAATTACCTTTTAGTATAAAAATATTATTAACACCATCTTCATGGCAGTCAAATGGCCTGGCAAACCAAGACTGGACTGAGCCTTGCTTGGCAGAAAGCTTTTCATGATACACGACTAATGAAATTAGCCAAAGTGGTTCTCAGTCATAGTGAGACATCACTAGCAGGGCACCCAAAGGCACAATGGCAGAAGACTCTGTAGGAGCTGGACATTCTGCAAGCAATGGGATGACGTTAGCAGCAGCAGTGGTAAAAGCCTTGCTAGAAACTACATGAAAAGTTCCTGTGTTCACTATGAAAAATGGGATTTGGAAGTGAATTTCCCATGGCACTAAATTGATTGCAAGGGAAGGATACGGAATCACACCAGCCGACGCTCTGGTCTATCATTCAATTAAGGAACTGTATGTATGAAATGTCTTGCTTTGTTGTTTTAACTAGGCTGCAAATGTGTTTACAAGATAAAATAAAAGGAAACTGTTGTCTGGTTTCTTTAAAATGTCCATCTTTTTGACCTTCCCAGGTACCTTGTGGGTTCTCAGTAGCAGTTGCTGCTATGTGAGGAAATAGCTCTGGAATGAAAAATGAACTTAAATACAGAAATAGAAATAAATCCAAGTGAATTCTCCCAGTTTCTGCAAACAGTACTCAGTCTTTTCTAATATGACCAACTCTGAGTTGCTTCCAAATGCCTGGAATGAAGATGTAGGAAAGCTGATATCTCCAGCATCTTCATGCAACCTCCATTCTCTTTGGTGTGTCCCATAGAGAAGGTCCAACAACACAGTTGGGCCTTCTCTAAATGTGAAAATTTGTTCATCTGGGCCTTTACAACATTATTTTGACTTTTTTTAGAGTTCAATCTCCTTATCATTCTCCTGAAGACATTCAGGTCCTCATGGCGAGGGAAACGGAGGAGGCTGCTGAGGCTACAATGCAGCTGTCCTGATCAGAGTGCGAACAGCACCAATGGTGCTAAAAGGAGTCCATCTCTTTCTAAGACTCATATTTCTCAATTACTAAGTAAAGGAATTAATAGAAGCTGCTAATAAAGCATGTTTATGAACTTGCGGTAGCACCAGCTTGGATTGGTACCTACTATTTTTTGATACCTGTATACTTCGAGTTCCCAGACAACTAAGTGCCGCATAGATAATTGTGGACAAGATAATTCATCATGATCCATCTAAGTTAAGCATCTCATCTATGTTGGCCATCCAACAATCACTTGGGAGATAGATACCTTCAGAGGAAGAGTTTGTCAGAATTGTCCAGCCTGGGCAATAAGGTGCCTGACTTCTGCTAAAACATATCAAAACCTGCATGTGGACAGAGCAAAGAAAGAATCCCCTGAAGACGCTGATACCCTAAATGTGTGAATCATGCTAGAGGTATAGGACTCCTCATAAAATGAAGTCACTGCTTGTTTTCTCAAAGTCAGCATAATACAGCCCTTAAAGAGAACTCGGAACTATGAAAAGTGAACCAAAATCCTCTTTGGGGCCCATAAGCCTCTCCTCAGCCACCATCACTGCTCAACAGATGCTTGCAATGCTTATGTTAGTATGTTCCCATCGCAGGACAAGGCCTCTGGGAGCCTGGCTTTGGAGATGGTCCAAGGGAGGCCAGGAGAGTACTTTTGTCATACGTTTGGTTGGGATGGAACATGAGGTCAGGCAGTCATCCCATGATCTTTTGGACTTGGCTGATTCTGAGCAAAAGCTGGATATGTGCAAGGTTTGTCTCCAAACCTTTGAAACGCCGGGCACTGAGGAGCACTGAGAAAGCTATACATGGTTCTGTGGGATATGTGTTTAAAGGCTCTGGATGCTCCAGACAGGTAGCTTTCCAAATTTGGAGTTGTCCAGAAAAGCACATTAAGTGTTCCTAGAGGATGCTGTGAAGGCCAAGAGGCCCTAAATTTCCCTTCATGGTGCGTAAGCAAGGCTTGCATGTTGTCCCCAGGGTATCTCCATGCAAACAGTCAGAATATTTGGCCCATGGGAACACTTTAAAAGGACAACGTGGATAAAACTTTCTAGAGCAAAACTTTCACTAATAAAGATCTTTAATATCAGTAGTCCCCAAACTTCGCTGGCCAAAGTCCACTGCACTCAACAAGAATGTGCTGGGCGAAATGTTAAATGCTGTTCTTCCTCTCGACATGAACTGAAGCAGCAGTGGCTTTATGAGGCACACACTATGGGTCCCATCAAGACATGAGGTACAGGTTGAGTCTGCCGTTTTACAGAGTTCTCCAAGTCACTATTTGAAATATGGTCAGATCAGATTCTCTCCTAATTTAACATAAAACCACCTGCTTTGGTTACATTTTTCATGGCGTAGAGTTCAGAGAGTTCATACTTCACTACTCTTCTCACACGCTATCCAGTGGAAATGAAGGAAAGAGGGGGAAGGTATACGTAAGTTCACATCACTTCAGAATGGAGTTTAATGAGGGAGAGCGTAACACTTAATCCAAAACTAAAGCATCCATTAGTACATTACCTTTCCACCATATCAGTGCAATACATTTCATTCCCTTTTCCAAATACCATTTAACATAAACCATTTATTTTTGCAACTTTTCCCACAAGCATTTTAATGGAGGATTTGGACACCTTTCAGAAGAGTCGTGTGATGTAATGCATTTGAGAGACATAACAATATACAGGGAGTTTGGAAAATCTTTTACAACATGAATAAAAATAACTTCTCCTTTCAAAAGGCAAACTCTGACTTGCTGTCAAGGGTTGTGAAGAAGGTGGAGAGAATAGAAATTGCCTTCATAACTAGTATTTCTAGTTTATCATATACAACCAGATATTCACAAAAGCACCAGGTATGTCTGTAGATTGCAGGACTAGCTGAAAGGAGCAGAGCTCCGTGTACTTGTTTTCTTCCTTAGTAGGGTCAAGTCCCACGTTCCCACAGGAATACTTTCACCAGGACTCAAGCAACTATATGTATTTTCATTACAGCAACACAGTGTTGTGCACGTATCTACCCAAAAATATGAATTATTTCAACAGATGAAATTCATTTGAACTAAACAGACATATGACCCAGGGTGATTCCTCTCTCATCTTAAATGACACATCTTTAGATGTCTAAAATAGTACCCCAGGGACACTGTCACATTGAAACCTTCAAAGCTGAAAGCAGCACATACACCACTCCCTTCCAGGTACTAGTTGCTGCCATGAAGTACTATAGCCCTCCATGAAAGGACATCTCAGCTATTCGAGCTGTGTGCTGTTCCAAACCCATCATGTGTCCACACTCACCCTAAAAAAGACGACCTTTCTATGGCCACAGCCCTGCTCTGAGTTTCAGATTAATGAATCTGAAGTCTTAGACTTTGTGGTCTGAGGGGAGGTACCCCACTGGTAAAATCCCCTGGTTTTCATTTCAGATATATCTGGATGTCTGGATGGTCAGTATGGGGCAGCTGACCTCACATCTAGTAGTACCAGAAGATTTCTATTAGGTTTTAGTGCATGTGGGTTGATGGCAATTTGCATAAACACAGCCCAGCCTGTCCAATACTGCCACAGTCCACAGATGGGTTTTGATCTTACCTCTTGTTTTCTTAACTCAGGCAAGTCCTGATTTCTTCTTTCCCAGCTAGTCACAAATACTCACCAATCATTTTGGCTCCTGGCTTTTTTTAAAAGCAGATACACAGGCCATGCACTGATCAATATTTGCAACCTGTGTGGTCTCTGTCACACTATACATGACTGTGACGGGTTGACCAAATCCTTTTAAGCGTCATGGCTAATGGCAAATGCATAGACATACATTTTTTGAATAGGATACAGTTATAAGGAAATAAATACAATAAACTTTGGGGACTCAGCAAAAGCACATTGGCAGCTCTTTAGAAATTTGTTATCAATTAGGATGAGATACGGTCTACTTACACATGTTAGTAATATTTAAATCCACAAGGACATTCTATTGAAGACACCAGTATTTAGCTAGAGTTCCAGATTTGAAATGTAACTGAACGTGACACTACGAATGACAAAGGAGAAAGGCTATCATCATTTTTCATTAGATTTTCTAGCAGCAAATTTAGTTCTATGTACTCACTATTTAGAGTCCCAAATCACAAGGATTTGCCATAAAGTATACTAATTTGTCATTAAATTGAACTTTTGACTCAAATAAGATCGATCCTAAATACATAAAAATTCTCAAGGAATAATTTTAATGTCTTTCTGACATAATGGAAACTATAAGGAAAAGAAAAAAAGAAGGGAGGAGGAAGCTACATTTGACCAAAGGAAGACAAACATCTGGCTAAAGAAGGATGCACTTTCAATAATATTTTTTCCCTGTATCCGGGTACATCCTTGTTAGCTCAATAGAAGTTATAGTAATGGGGTGTGCCTGTGACACAGGTAACTGTCTGTAAAACACTGCTTACAGTGTGCTGCCAAAACCCTGGAGATTCATTTTTAACAGGATGCCTGATATTCATTCCACCCCCAGAATCTATTCCAGCACTATCTCCAGCTTCCCTGCTTGCACTTTCTTGGCATACGTTAAGCTTAAGAGACTGTAACAGGATGCTGTCTTTAACCAAGCAGAAAAAACTGGTCCCAATATTTCAGATAAAAGCATCTTACCTGGGACCAGCCAATGGCAAAGCAGTGAAACAAAGGCAGCACATCTTTTAGGCTACCCATTAGACTATCCCTACTGCTCTCATTCTGCCACTGCAATCTGGGGTTAGGCTGGGCGATTGCATCTCATCCCAGTCTTTGCTGGGGAACTTCAGTCTTCATCCAACATCTCTCCTGAAGGCAAATCCCTATGGTTGGTTACCAAATGAAGGGATAGATAGGGAGCGATGATATTGTGGTGAGATGGGGAAGTTTCTGTTTTCCCCATGAGCAAATAGATCCTGTGCTCAGCACAAAAATAGTCTAAGATGAGCAGCTGGGTCCTTGCCCAGATGAATTTGGAGGTGAGATGGTGACAAGTTACCAACATACCTAAGAGAATAAAAGGCATGTGTCCTCTCTCTGATCTGTGTTAATCTTGGGGCAATATGATAGGAAGGGGAGTAGATGACCACAAAATATAACCACAAAAAACTTACTTGGGAGTGTCCTTTTCTTTCAACCTGCACAAGAAAATACGATATTACTATACCGTCATTTGTAATCAAAGGTGATGCCACTGATAAGGTAATTCCTTTTGCATATGTGTGTGTGTGAGTTAAAAAGTCCCTCTTCCAAATGGTGGTTTGGTTACACAAGCAGAATAGAGGAAACTCCAGCTGCTGCTTACCTTGTGATGGCGGTAAATCCCAGGGGAACAGCATCTGTCCCTTGAAAATCAAGAGAGATCAATCAGCAACATCACCTAAAGGAAGTCTCAGTCTCACAAAAATTATGTAGAACTAGTGTCTCTGGCCCATTTTTCCCCAGCATGTCTCTGATGGAAAAGATGGAGCTTTTCATCATGAGATGCTGGAGTGACATTCCTACCTATTGACACACAAGGCGCTCATCCAGCATGAGCCTTTTCTAGTCCCTGTTGTCCATTCTGCAGGACACTTTTCCATTGACACCTGGGAGAGAAAGTCTAACTTTTGCCCTATCTGGAAAGAAAGGAATTCACTGATCAAGTAACAAATGAAATTACAGATAAGATTTTGTCCATGTCCTGGACCTGGCATTAGGTCCAACAGGGACAAAGGCATCTTCACTTACCCAAGTCTCCAACGTGACATATTGCCCTTCCTTTAACTGACCCTTAGGCAATCAGCTTTAGATCTGCAATGCAGATGTCTGTGTATGGGCCAGTAGGTAAAAACCAATTCCCAGAGGCTGTGCTCTTCACAGGCATGGCCACAGTCACCAAATTGAACAGCCCTAGAACCCCCAAGCAGTGTCCCTGCAGCAGCAAAACACAGTGCCAAAGAGAAAGGGATAGATACCTGTATGGGTGACTGGTTTCATCTGGTACAAACACACAATTGCTTGCAAGGCTGTGCTTCAGTGCAAGGATGTCACTTGCCTGTAGAGTCTTCTCAACATGCAAAGAAGAACCCTGTAGCCAGGTTCCCTGCAGGGCACCTCTTAAAGAAAACCTGTCGTTTCTCCCAAATGAAGGAGGAAGGAAGAGCTTGTGGTTAATGCAGCAAATGGAGGCTCAGGAAATCTATGTTCATATCCTGGTTCTACCACAGGCTTCCTGTGTGACCTTGGGCAAGTCCCTTAATCTCCTTCTCTGCCTCCCTTCCCCCACATGTCTAAAATGTGGATAAAATAGTTCCCACTCTTAACGGGACTCAGATCTTAAACTGGCACACAAATGCCATTGTACGGCAAGGGAAAAGTCACGTGTGTGGACCAAACCTTCCTTACCTGTGTGTAACCAGCTAACAGAACTCCCAGGTCTAGTGCTCATAAATGGTTTCCATTATCTAGGTTACAAGACATTTCCATCCACCACCCATGTATTAATGGGTATTAACAGGCAATTCTGAAGCTTTAAATAACAAAATCCTGTTGATCAAAGTGGTTCTGATATTTGCTCTGTGCACATCACTGATTTACTGAGGTGGAGGCTGCGATGCTTTTTGAACTGTGATTTATTTGTTGTATAAGTCTTTGAAACAAGAAAGAAGACCAAGACAAAACCAAGACCTAATTTATACTTGCAACAGTAGCTTATTGTTGATAAAGAGATACCCTGGTTAGTCTGTTAAGAGCCCAGTGAGTTCCCAGCACTCCACTCTGACAGATGACCAAAATGATGCTGTCTCATGCTCTTGTTTCTGTACAATCACGGGTCTCCCTTCTCACCCCAGATAATCCCACTCCAGCCACCCACAACTGTGAGGATGTGTCAGTCTTCAGTATGACAGACATCTGGACATCCAATAATAGAGGCTGTTTGAGTCAAATTGGCCTTATCATACTGTCTATCGATGTTTAAAGCAACTCAGGGAGAACCAAAAATAAGAAAAGGATTTTAATCCAAAACTTTTCCATGTAGAGGTGAGAATGTGACAAACCTGGACTGTAAAGACATAGACAATAGGTTGGCAAGTCCATCAAAACCATATGTGCTCACTTTTAAGGCGAAAAAAGGGCTGTGAGATTTTATTTAAAACATACATTCTGTTCTCACATCCCTTTGAAGAGATCATGTGGGATAATTCGGAGTCTCCTTCTTACACAAACATTGCAAACATTTCCTGTTGGTAACTATAAAAGGACAGGCTAGCTAAGTAAACAGTCCTCTTCATAGTTGTGTCTAAGCAGGAAAGCCCTGTATTCTTTACCAATAGCTCCATTGATGACTACAATTGTTCTGGTTATTGTTTGTGTTCGTAATAACACTGATTTATAACAAAAGATCAAAACAGGAACTTCCTTAAACTTATTAAATGATTGCAATGGGGGCCTGACTGTTGCTGGCATAAGGATGAATGTGTGATGTCATACTAGAAAAGGGGGAGCCAGATCACCAGCTTGTGTAAATCACTGTCTTCACCCCCAGATGAGGACCTGGCTTCATAGTGGCATCTTGTGCTACCTGAAAGATTAAAATGTCCTGCTGTTACCCACTAAATTTCCCCATTCACCATTTTCTCGTGCCATGAATGAAAGAAAGACTGAAATATGACAAAATTAAACAATGGAACAAAAGCATAAAAGGAGTTTATGGCAGAGTTTAGCATAGGATGCAGACGTCCTGCCTCTCACTGTGAGTGTTGCATAGGAGTGTCCCTGAGGCATACAGTGATCCTCAGCCAGCCCATACACTGCATCCTTTTCTATGTTCTTCTCTTTCATTTATCAGTTATTATTTTCTATCATTATTATCTTATAATTACCTGCTAAGAAGCCTGCAGATTTCTTTCAGATTTACCACAAAGGAAACAATCAGCCTCTGAGGTATAACAAACCATCTACCACCGCCACTGCTAAACACACCATTCACAGTGTTTTCAGCTTCTACTGCACCACCAATGGCCAACCTCTTTGATATCATATGAAGAAACATACCCATGTTGGGTTAGATACTGGAGCTACAGCTTTGAAGTGGATGACGTATGCTAACATCTTCCTTCAGCCAAGCCCTACAGTTTGTTTTGGCTCCTCAATCCTATGTCCCAGGTGTATGAGTTCTCAGCACTTAGACAGAGCAGCAGTAGACACACCACTGATAGTATCACACCATCCCAAATTCTGGTTGGCTTGCTCTTTGTAAACCAAGATTAAAGAACAAGAAGATTAAACCACAGGTCTGACTTAGAATAGAGAACTTCCACTGGTCCAATCAACAAACTTTCCTTCCTTATCAGTCTAGGTCTCCCACAGCTTAACAATTTTTAATCAGTGCCCAGGAGAACATAGTTTCTAGCAAGACAATATGTGATGTATAGAAATGTTTCTAATCTCCCAAACAACAGCTTGCTGCTGGCTTGCCTGGAGATCTTCATGCCATGTAAAGTATGCAGGTGGGTTACTGAGACTTTCTAAATCTCCTTCCTAGGGCTCCTTTCTACAGCTCTGTAGGCAGACACTCAGGATCCATTTTGCAAGGAGAAGGATGCCTGAGAAGACAGACCACAGCCCAGGGAGGCAACCTTCCTGCAAGTCCCTTGCAGTGACTGGATAGGGATCAGCCTTTACATTTTTCTTGCCCATGTCCTCAGTAATTATCACCATGTTTTATGAAAACCTCAACACACTCAGCCCCAGCTTTGTCTCTAAGTGAAGAGGGACAGAAATCGATTTGTTCAACTTTTGTTCAGCTTGCAAAATGATTTGTGTTTCCTGTGTGTAAAAGAGGTTTCACATGATGTCAGGTGAACCATCTCACAGTTAAAACGGGGGAATTGCTATGGAAAGTTGTGTTCCTCTCCAGCTAAGGCACATAGGTTTTGATTTCCTGTGTGTCCAAGGAAATCCCTCTTCATTTCTCTTAGTCCATCTGTAAAAAGGCAATCACAACTCTCCCCTTTTCCACATGGGTTGCAAATAACCAGGATGAGGAGCGACCCCTTACACACATGTACAGCACCCGGCACCATGGCAGCCCAAGGAATAACCCACATATTGACAGGATCTGCCACTGGGAGAGAACCAGAGCATTGCACCCTTATGGAAAGAACCCCCCCCCAAAACCTACTCCGCACAACACACAAAAGTTGCTGAAGATTCAAAGCCCAGCACTATGAACTTCTCAGCTCCCACTCTCACAGCAGATATGCAGGACTCAGCTGCCCGACTTGAACTCTAAGTGCTCACTGATGGCTCTGTTATCCTCCTCCATAAACAACCCGTAGTAAAATCAGAGCAGTCAATGGCACAGCCAAGAAACCCTAATGCGTCTCCATCTTTTAACTGGGATTTGCTCCCACTACGAGCCATCTCAGCCAGTTAAGTGGCTTGCCGTTACTGTTTTGCCCCAAATGACATCACCATTTGGCTTTCTGAGCATACCTCTTTGGCTCTAACAGCCCCCCTTGGCTCTTTTCCCTGTAAACAGGGCTTGATTAATGTTGCAGAAGAAGGGCTGTGAATCACGTATTCCATTCTCTTATGGGAAGTCAGAATGTCAATTTTTCCTAGTTTTAAGTGCAGAGAATTGGGATATTTAATGCAGAATCCCTAGCAACGACACAGAAACTGCAGTCTGAGCCCACAGCTGCAAGCTTCCCAACATACTTTCTTGTAACAGCAGTTGATGAATCACCCACTAGAAGACATGCACTTAAAAAAATATAATGAAACAGCATTCACCGATGCTGCCTATTATTACCCAGCCCCAAACACATTACAAGGATATTCTTTGATAAGGAAAGGGCCCTTACATGCACATCCACAAATCTCCACTGGGCTGTTTAAAGGCTGAATGGAAATAGTCCGACAGCCACAGATGTTTGCCCTTCAATCCTGGGTGGCAGCATTTTGCTGCCCATGGTACTCATCACTACTAATGTTTCCAGCTGGTGGCCAAAAGCTGACACTTGCTCTGAGCCTTTGCTTTGCAAATGCAGGGAAAATAAATGTAAGGTTTTGCAGAGCAGTTCAGGGACACTGCTGCAGTCTCTTTGCCTTTCCTTTTTCATGGCTGGCTTCCTCAGCTTCTCAAAATAAAATAGAAAATGAATAAAATAAAGCATGATTGGACCAGTCTTTTAAACTGGTTGTGTACATACTGAGAGCTAACAGTATGGTAGAGCTCCAGAAGAAGAATAACATCAGGTAAATAATTGGAGAGCTGTACTGTTCTTTAAAAACACCTACTTGACAAGTGGTACAACTGCAAGTATTATTACTAATAGTGCAACAGTGAACCAGAAAAAAACAGTCGATGGAGGGGCATTTCTTCACAGGAAGATCATTTCAATCATATATAGAATCTACCTGGAGTAGATGATCCACCCTGTAGATTGACAAAAGCATCCAGAATGATTTAGGAGCACACTGAGCCCACCAAGGTGCACTGGGAAACGAGTTCTTAAATGCCTTACACCCAAAGGGAATTCTAGCCAAGAATGACCCTTTCCCCAGACAGAAATTAATTGAAGTCATATACTAGATAAATACATGTGATGAGACATTCACAGATAACAGGGTCAAGAGCTGAAAAACAGTCCACATTAGCCTCAACACCATCACTGAGGATTGCTTATGGTATATTATCAGTGTTTATTCAGGAGATGAACCCTAATATGCTAGGTGCTGTAGAAACACACCTAGTATGTCTGACCCAAAAGTATTTCATACATCAATATATTCAAGATATTCAGCAAGATATTCAGATGTTTATTTCCTAGCTGTGGCATAAAGATTTGGTGAGGGGTGTAACTTCAGGAATGTCTCTTCACTTTTCTGTACTCCATTTCTCATAATGAAAAGAAGGAAGAAGTCTTCTTTTCCCTCCCATGAGGTGCAAACCTCTGGGAACTGAGGCAGCCTCCGGTGGATTTATTGAGCCCTTGAGCTAAGCCACTCAAGAGCCAAGCAGTTTTTTCAGAGCACACCAGTTGTGCCTCATCACATGTGTTCCATCTTATGTGATGGGGAGAGGTGGCCCAGCTTTTCACCCTCTCTGTGTTGCAGTTGTAGCTAGTCCTGTAGGACCTGGCAAAGAAATGAGGATGATGGAGAGAGCTTCTGAGATTTACCCCACAGCAAAGCAGGAGGCAAGAAGGCAAGTCCTAAAGCACTCCTTCAGCTGCAAAGGAGTTGGGGTAGACTTGGACTAGATATGGTGTGTTTCATCCCCAGGGAGCAAGCATAAGGAGGGATGTAGGAGAGGAGGTGGAAGAGAGCAGGGATATAGGTACAAAATCAGAACTGCTGCTAAGTAACCTCATTACTCAGAAGGTCTCTCACTTTTACATCCCATTGTAAGGTGAGCTGGCTTATGATATGAGGTCATCATCTCCATTATCTGATGCTCTGCACTTGAGAAAAGGCCTAGTTAACTCTGTCTCTTCAAATATGTAGCCTTGCATGGTTTGCAGGTCCCATCTGCATGAGAGCTTCTCCTCTACCAATGCCAAGAGGGACTTGACACCTTGAAAGGTGTCAAATAGCTAGAGATGTGTCAGAGAGGATGTCACCTTTCAAACCTGGATAACAGCATCCACACATCCTAAAGCCATTCATTGCCTCATAACATCACCTCTTGTTCCTGATCAGGTGAGCCAAGCAGACTTATGTCAGCAACAGGCTGGTAAATGATCTAACTTCAGAAGTTTTCCTTCAGCAGCTTTGAGCTGGCCTGCAAGATGTTTTCGGCTGTGGGCCCAAACCCAGAGATTAAGACTGCTGGGCTAGTTTGCCCACTGTTCATTTTACAGTGGTTGAATCCTGCTAATACAGCAGTTGTTGTGTCCTTATCACAAAAGCCCAAGGCATTTGAACCGGTTTTACTGGGTGGAATTGGAAACCAGTTTTTCCTTTAGCGTTGCCTACCAGGAAACCCTCCTTTGTTACCTCTATTCCTACCAGGAGACCTTCACTTGCTTCCTCTTCTCCTACCCAGTGGCCAGTCCAGACCGGGTATGCAAGAGCAGCATAAAACTTTTTTGCACTAGGGCAAATAACTCTCGATTTTAAGGACAAATAAAGCCACACGGATGCAAAGAGCCACACTGCTCCATGCTAGGGATGCAACTCTGCTGCTCCCCATTTGCATGACACCCAGAGTAACAGAAGCAGCATGAAATACAGACACTCTTGAGTAGGTGGAGGCGAGTATCCAGTTGACTCAGAGCATCGTTCTGCACCAGGGTGAAAATTCAAGGGCAGCTGGAGGGACGAGAGGGGAACTTGCCTGACTAAAGAGTTTGTTATGTTGATACTGTTGTGTAGGGGGAAAAAAATAGCTGTAGGGTTTTCTTTAGAAGCTCTGTGTTCATAGAGGGCTATGGAGGTGGAAAGAGGGGGAAATAATTACTAAATTGTGATTGCTATCTTCAGTATTTACACAAGACAGGCCACACAAGCATCTTAATAGTGGAGGCATCTCGGTATTTATTTACTGTTACTGATTTGCATGAAGTGATTTAGGAACCATATGGTCTAGAAGGTGCTACAGAACAGAAAAAAAGAACTTTTTCTCAGCTAAAGGAAAAGACAACTGAGGAAAAACACAAGGGATGGGCCTCATCTCACCTGCTTTCCAGCCTCTTAAAGTCTAGGGCAGAGACACCAAAGGATGACTCCTCTGACCCATACCACATCCTTAGTCTCCCAGTGCAGGTACAGCAATACTTGTGTTGTGCCAGAGATGACTGCAAAAAAGCTACCAAGCAGGATTCATCAGCCCACTGTGACACTGGTATTCTATTATGTGGAGTATCCCAGAGACCACCCCATCACTTCTCCCCACCATCCATTTTACCATAGCTAATTTGGCTGTAAAAGTGAACTAAGCAGTGAACATCCAGGACAAAGGTGGGAAAGGTACAGGACACCTCACGGTAGTTTTGTTTCTGATCTGTTATGTGGTGGCTGTATCCCTTCTGTGCCTTTTTCCAGCTGTGAGATCCTGTGGGAAGGCAGTGCCTTGTAAAGCAATTGTATCCACCACCTGGAGCAATGGGGCCTCAGTTTTGGGAGCAGTCTCTAAGCACCAATCTTAATGACAGTAGTTTTAATAACCAAGATATCTTCAAAAGGACCTGGAAAAGGGGGCTGTTTTGCATCCCTCTGGATTGCTTTTGACTATTGGCCACTAGTAATAAACTATTAGGGAACAAAAAGCAAATGGAAAACAATAGAAGTAATTATATAGCTGGATGAATGTTTCACTTCAAATATTATTGTCTCCATGAAGATATACAGCATGGATGTGTTATTGCAAAAAGAAATATGCATTGATCTCTTTACCAGGAAACAGGTATGACTGTATTATGTAAATATTACTTCATTTACTGTCAACAACTGTAGGCTTATTTTCACTTTGCAAACAGATGACAAACGTGCTTGGAGTCATACAGCATCAGTCTTAAAGCTGACAAGGATCCTTAATTTTGCAGCCAATTTTTGAAAGTCAAAAGGCCAAATTCAGACTTGGGCTAATGCCATTCACTCCAGCAGGAGTGAGATGCCAGATTCTCCACATTAGCGCAAGTCAGATGTGCTCTATGAACTTCAACAGCCAAAGGAGTTGTTCTAAAGCTGTTGACTTCAAAGTTAAGTTTGGCCCACAAAATTGAAGCACTGGGTGAGTGAGAGGTCTGAATTCCCCCCTGATGGGAGCAAATGCAGCCCAGCAGATTTCTATAGAAGTTAAAGGTCAGTCATGATACTCCTTGATATGTCATTTGAAAACTCAGCTAACTCTGATGTGGTTGCTAACACCAATGAAAAACAGAGCTAAAAAGAGAGGACATAACAAACCATATCCTTCCAGGCCTGCAGCTTGGATACCACCATGGAGAAGGTTGCAGCTCCCTCTGCACTGCCACCCACTGTTTGGGTTAGACTTCCTGAAAGAGGATGACTCTAGTTTCTCATTGAGCTCATTAATCCCCAAAGGATTATTTTGGCAGCCTCGTAATTCCAGGAGGAATCATCCTTTAGATCCTCTTCCCGCTCCCCTCCCTCTGTCTTTAGCCAGGAAAGATAATTTAGCCTTCAGGGTCTTGTCTGTGAGAAGGGGATACCCAGCCAGAAGTGTGCATCCAGCTCCACATGTAGACCCAGGGAAATCTGAGAACCAAAGTCTTTTCTCTGTGGTATTACAGGCTAAAACTGAGATCTTCCTTCTCTCTTTGACAGAGATAGATTACTCTTGCAGAACGTAACAGTCCCTAGACTCAGTATTAGGCTGTTCAGTGAGACCTGAGTGGTTAAAGGGTAGCACTGCTCAAATCTGGACATGTCTTTTGTAGGTCAGACTGTAAAACAAAATCATTCTCATGTGATTTTCTTACTTGATTTTGAAGCGCTCTTGTGTGATGCTAACACAGTATGGGGTTTCTTAAAGGTCTAATCTAACTTCAGGGTGTCCAGTCCCCAAAATGTACTATTTGAAATAAAGTGAGATGATAAGACATACTAGGATGTGCACCAAGCCAGAGTGAAATGCTGGCAGGAAACATGCTGAAAGTGTCCAAGATGAGGACCTTAGTGACATGGTTTAGTGGTGGTTTTGGCAGTGCTGGGGTAAAGGTTGGACTTGATAATCTTAAAGGTCTTTTCCAACCTAGTAGATTCTATGATTCTATGGTTAAAAGAAAAGTCAGCTCAGGCACAGAGAGAAAAGAGAGGGCTATACCATGGACCTACCAGCCTTTATTCCACCCTCCAGTATGTGATGCATTTGGCTAAGCCACAAGAACTGTGTGTGTCTCTCTCTTCAGATTCTGTTTGTATATGGGGTTTCCTGGCTATTTTTCAGAGACAGACTGAAAAAGATACCAGAAAAAGTATCTGGCACAGTTCACAGAAAAGCACAACAGAGCAGCCACCTCCTGAAGCAAACCAGTGGGTTTAGCATGGGCTGTATGGAACTGGTAACTAAGTAATGTACAGGAGTCTGAAGTCATCCAAATGTCAAAAGGAGAAGACAGATTGTAATAGGAATGGCAAAGAAACAGTTCTGTTTGCTGGAGAACAGCTGTCATTTCATTGGGCTTGGGGAT
>NW_009941297.1:68789-117075 GCF_000696875.1 Nestor notabilis | reverse complement strand
AAGAGTGTGTTATCTCATCCAGATCTTCTAGTAGTTTAAGTACATTGAGATGGGTTTCAGAGCCTTTGAAGACCTCTCTTTCTTTGCTTGCACCATCACTCATCCCAGGTGAGCAGACACCAAGGATGCCCATGCTCCTGAGGGGGCCCCAATTATGCCCAGAGGCTGCTTAAGAGCAGAGCAAAGTTCCTGCATCAAAATAAGCAGCAATTTGTTCATTGGAACTTCAGGAATGGGATTCATCTGACCAGAGAAATGTGTCTACAAAGTTTTCACCTTCTCTGGTCTCCCTGGATCTTCTGAAATTAAGAAGTTAGAAGAAATTAAGTCTTCCATGGAAGCTTTGAGGACTATATCCCAAAGCCCCTGTTTACTTCTGATACCTCCTGTTCCCTTGTAACCCAGAATGTTGGGTTGCAAGGAGACTGGAGCTCAGGAGGCATATGTAGGATGTGGAGAGAAGAGAGGAGAAAGGCTTCTCAGGGACCACTCAATTGAAGAGCAGTAAGAGGAATCAGGAACAGAAAAATGTGTGACAACCCTGGTGGGGGCAGAGCTGGGACCTGTTTGAAGAGACATCTGTATCAAAAATGCCAGTGTCCAACCCTCAAGGGTTTGTAACATATAATGAATGTTAAATTCTATACCCTGTCCTTTAAATACCCACAGCCAGTCCTGACTCAACACTCTTCCAGAGAACATCACTCCACAATGAAACAAGGAATTATTTTCCCTTTCCTGTCGCATTCCATTCTCTTTAGTAGTGAGGGAATCATGATAGCCCAGAACTTTTTTACTGAGACCATGGAGTTTTCTCCCAGCCGCTTAAGACAACCAGGGTGTAGTTAGAAGCAAGCTGTCCTCTCCTCTTGCAGGACAGGGAGTTTTAGCAAGGAGGGAATTTCTGGCCTGGAAGTGATGTGTCGCACAGCTGGCGTTTAAAAAGGGAAATGAGTGCTTAAAGGCAACAAAAAAGGATTGGTCTGGGGAAGGCTCGGGTGCTGTGTGGCCACTCGCTAGACAGTGTTCACTGGAACAAGACTGCTGCATTCTCGCTTTGTTGCATGGACTCGTCCATGTTACACCATCGTTGAACTTCGCAGAGTTCACCCCTGTCAAGGTGTGGTATTACAGTTTAACGGTGGAAGGTCCCATTGTCCAAGCATCATGACCCCAAGTAAAACTCAAGCCTTCTCATCAGTGAGGTCGGTTGCTACAGCTGGCCTTCCTTGCCTTCCTCTGTTTCGCACTTTTTTACTTCTTTCCTTCTATGTCTTCAGTGTCTCACATTCTTCCCTACCGTCACCAGGCTTGGAAAAAACAATTTATTCTAATTTCCTGAAATACAGTGGATGCCACCAGACTGTAGAGCAGTGGTTCAGAACAGGTCTTAGGAAAATAAAATGGCCCCATCTCCCCGGGAGGAGTTGGGAGGGATTTGGCAAGGGATCCCTTAGCATTCGAAACAAAGCCAGCTCACTGGTATCAAAAATTAAAACAAACAAAACAAAACCAGAAACACATCTCCTTGACAGGATCCCGCTGTGACTGGTGCATACAACCAACAGGAGTTGCATTGGCAGATGTCATGTGTGCCTGAGTACTGAGCACAACTAGGTTTGCAAAGAGGGGTGGTTGGAAAGCAGAAGCCTCTCGCAAAAGAAACCATGAGGATTTCAGTAGGAAGCTTCTTTTTCCCATGGCTTTGGGTCAACAGTGTCAAATCTTACCTGCTATTCCTATATTGCCACAGCAAGAAAACCAGACTGTGAGTACACCTATTCTAGATCAAAGCTTCAGGATTTTTGCTTATTTTAACCTGGCAATGAGGCTGGTAGAAAACAGAGTTATCTGTAGAGCATCTGCACAGAAAGTGAAGACCAAAGCTATTTAGTTTAATCTCTCTTCAGATAGATAGTGTCTTGCAGGACAAAAGTTCACTGATAGAGTCAGCAAACAGCCCCTTTCCTTGAAACTCACTGGCTCTGCTTCCTCAGTGAACTCCCACCCAGGTATCACCCAGCCTTGCTCCTCACTGCTTCAGGATGTGAAGAAAATTGCACCTTGAGACATGACAGCTATATGATGCCAAGATACCGTCAAGGCACAGCTAGGAAATATCATCATACCCCAGATGCTGCCCCTGCCTGGGTTATAGTCCATCTTCTGTAAGACAAGCAAAACTGTGATTATGAGATGAGAACAACTGAGAGGACCTAAATACCTTGTGATCTTTGCCCTTGGTGTGAAGCACTAACACTTAGCCCAGGTTCAATACTGTGCTTAGGACGAGCTGACCTCAAGATGGGAGCTGGTGGACTGTGGCACAGCCTGGTCAGTGTCCCCATTGGTTATGTACCTGAGCTTTTCCTCCCCACCATCACCACATCCTTCCCTTCTGCAGAGACCTCTCCACTTCAAGACAGATGTGCCTGAGTTTGCTGAGACAGGTCAGATGGGTCAGGCCCCAACAGTAGGTTGAGTGTGATGCCCAACTTACTGCGTAGACCAACACTGCAACTACCAAAGTGTCGTTTCAAATCCATTCATCAAATGTAATGATTTTCCCTGGCTTCCCTCTGCCATGGAATGTCTTATCCCTGCCTCCCCGATCCCTTTCCAAAACATCCCCCAGCCTCCCTCCTCACTGAAGTTCTCACTGTGCTGCAGACCCCTCTAGGTAAACCCCGCCAGTGATAACCACCACCACTCTCCAGGCACTTGTGCTGGATTAAATACTTCAAGGCTGCTCTGAAATCCCTCCTCCACATATCCCCTTCCCTCAACCCCTCAACTGTGTAGCAATAATCCCTCCCCAGCTTCCAGATCCCCCTACGCCTTGGCTGGGGAGTCGAGGGCTGGAAACTTACTACCAGCACAGTAATCTTTTCCCAGCCATGACTGCAGAAGGGAATTATAATTCCCTTGGTACAACAAGGTCTCAATATTATCATTTTCTGTTTGTCCTAAACCAAAGACATGCTGGTATGACTGAACTATTCTGTTTGTGCCTCTGTGTATAACATATGGTAGTATAATAGCATACATTTTAATTCTAACTACACGGATATGTGTTTGGAGGGGGGTTTGTGTATGTGCTTGCCTGCATGCATCCATGCAGCCATATATACACAGCCCTATGGTTGGCATATATATCTGTGTGTTATTCTTCAGCCATGCTACTAAGAAAAATAATCTTATGATTCTTTTCTAGACCCAAACAAGTCCCTCCTGCTACTGCATTCTTACATCCAGAGGTTGAAAACAGCATTATTGAAAGTAGCAGCTTTTCCCCATGCCCGGGGCATCTCTGGCACCAGCATCATGGTTTTGCTATCATGGTTTTTCTTTTCAAGAAAAGGTCAATACAGACACAGAGCCGTAAGGACTAGACAGTCATTGTGTACAGAGAGAGCATCAGACTAGATATTCTTAAGTTTAGCCACATGAAGGTGAGACTCTAAACTTAAGTAGATTTTAAGGTTTCCTTGTCTCACAAGGCTGGAAATATGCTGTGGAGGTACCTGTCTCTATGCAGGTATGAAAGAGTGAGGTCACACACCAGCCTCCCAGATAGCTGTGACTTAAGATCAGTCCTACCTTTGCTAGTGAAGCACTGGAACTGCTGAGCAGAGCTTAGATCGCCTAAAAGCCACTGTGTTATTCCAGCTTCTTCATCAAATTCTTTCCCCTCTGAAGAACACTTAGGATGAAGACAGGCTGAGCACCCCCATTTTGCATTTGCAGGGGTATCCTCCGCACCTTCTAAGATTGAGCCCTAAAGTTGCCTTATCCTCAATGATGAGCAAAACCTGGGTTGCAGACACCACCATGTACCTTGTAGTAACAGCATTTTACGTACAGTTTTATCTCTCCTTCCCACAGGACTATCTCACACTCAACTGAAAAATGCTGCATTTTTTAACCTTCTTTTGCTGCAGAGAAATCCTGAAACAAGCAGGACACAAGCGTGAGTCTCTGAAAACAGAAGGCAAAGAGAAAGATCCCTGAAATGTAATTTTTACAGCAGTTTCATGGCTTTTAACCCAAGCTTGTAATATTGAAGAGCTTGACTTGTGATTCCTGGACCCCTGGGGTGAACAGTACTGAAAGTAAGAGGTGCATTCAAGCTCCTCTGGATGTCACAGCCCCTGAAACATGCCTCAAGGAAAGAGGGGAGGGGACTGGTAGGGTACAAACTAAATGAGTGAAAAATGTGTCTTCCTTGTCCTTCTCTCTCCCCACTCAGCCCCGCTCCTGGCATGGGTTAGCCTCTCTTTTGAGAGGCAATACTTTTGTTTGAGCTGACCTTCAAGCAGATGTCCTCGCAAAAAAAGGTAACTCTGGGAAGAAATGCCACAGAATAGAGGCCCACTATTGAAAAGCAGGTCTCTGAAAAGCTGAACAGATGGCCCTGGAGTCTCCCAACTCCATGGTGAGGACGCTTGGCAGCAGAATGAACGCTGAGGGGAAAAAAGGAGCTGATTTCATCAGCTCTATATGGTCGAGCTGTACAACTTTGCCTTGGGTTTCTGTTTTTACTATCTCCTTTCCTGGAAAGCGCAACACTTCTTTAAACTTCTAACAACAAGGTTTATGTTCATTAACCAGGTAGCTTATTTCCTATTTATTTCTTTTTTTTCTCCTTGATCAGCTGCAAGAAACTATCCTGGATCACTGCACATGATTTCATTCAGAAATCATCCTGCACAGGAGTCTAAGCAGGCATTGCTGTAAGTCCGAGAGTAAAAATGCGCCTATGTGCGATGCATGTGGGGACGGATAAAAACACGCCTCCCTTATTCAAACAGTTAAACATTTACAGGAGGCTGAGTGTGATTTTTCCCCTTTACTCCAGTTTTTTGTTTGAGCCACAGGAAAAGGTGGAAAGGAAGCCCTAGGCAGATGTACCGTGACTATACAGGGCATGCTGGTAGGATGCATGTGCATGTGTGGTTTGCAGAGAACTCTTAAGTGATGACCTATCTGTAGTTGGCTCACTCATTCCACAACTGATTTTCTCTGTGTCCTTGGGCAAGTCTCTTAACATTTGCATTTCATAAGATGACACCTCAATATTTTCGTGCATTGGAGCTTTGCTCTTCTTCTCTCTCTCTCCATTGCAAGCATAGAATCATAGACTGGTTTGGGCTGGAAAGGACCTTAAGATCATCTAGTTCCAATCCCCCTGCCATGGGCAGGGACACCTCACACTAGACCATGGGGAGGGCTGGAAAACACACCAGCTTTTTTGGTGTCATGGGAGGATAAATATACTTCTAAAAGACTAGAAAGCACCCTTCAAGGCATGGAGAGAGGGGGAATAACCCCTTTCCTCTCCCCACCCGTACTAGCAATAAGCACTATCTGACATCTGCAAAGTCTGGTGGATAAACAAAGACCTATCAGTTCTGGGGATGTTCTTTGCTCTGGTGGTGCCCTATAGAGAGACCTCATCCCCTTCTTCTCCCCACTGTGTGATGGGTTTTCCCAGTCCCCAACCTATTTATTTCCCCAACCGCAGGGTTCATTGATGTCTCCAGTACATGAGCCTCCCTCCCAGCGAGCTCCTGCTTCAGTGCTGAAACCTCCCTGAGGAGAGGTTTAATCCCTGTCACCAAAACAAAACTCTCGAGTGTTTGTTTTTTCACCCTGCATAGCTGTCAGGATTAATGCTGTTTAAATGATGTCAAACAGCCACTGGTTGCTTGACAATATATTTACTCTATATGATTTTTCAATGTGGCCTTAATACTTTACCACAGGAAGCAGAAAAAGCAAAACAAAGGAAAAAAAAGGCTTAAAAGTGCAAAAGTAATAAACACCAGAGTTACTGTCCCTAAACTGGTTGGTTTTTAATCACAAAAGCACAAAGAGCCCAGAGATTCTGATAATGAACATAAAACATGGCTGCTACTAAAAAAACCTTCTGTCCCATCAATTTCAATTTACTCCACTATAAATCAACCAGCAACTTAATCAAATATTCTCTCACTTTAATTGTTTTAGCTTGCTTTTATGTTAAATTTCAGTGAGTTACTGTGGACACCAGTCTTCACATTACAGAAAAAAAAATGACAGTGGATTGGCCCTAATTAGTATAAAATTCAAACGCTGGTTTAGAGCATTAGCCATATTGAAGTAAGCTCCTGCAATTTAACTGGTTCAGTGAAACCAATGCAAGGAAAAGAAAGAAGTGGGGAAAAAGAAACCCTAAGTTGGATTAATAAAGTCAGCTCGCTCATCTGTTGTCAAATTCTGGATTTAGTTCCCTTCATCTTCAAAATAAGAATAACTTTTAACAAGTCTTTTGAAAACTGTCACTTGCTGTTATCCCATGAAGCATTAAAACTCAGTTGGGGTGTCCTTTCAAAATTCCTCAGCCTTGCCTCAGTCCACTTAGAAATCACAGATGCTTGTCTGGACTAGTCCAGCGTTTCCCATGAGAAAATATATCAACACCACGTCTATAAAAGTCTGGGCTCAAGCTCCAGTGTTTGCCATGAAGGGCATTACCCTTGTATTGTGAAAAGACAAGAAACTGTCCCTTGTGAGTCATTTTCTTCTGTAAATAGGAGGGGGAGCGTTCTTCTGTGTTTCGTTTTGTTTAATTCTCAGTTATCGATCCATAGCTTCTTGAAAAGGCCTCAAGGGATACTTTATTAGTTGGAGTTACTGATTAAGCATTTGTAATTGTGATTCAGGGATGATCTTGCGTGACATATCTGTACACAACATGGAAAAATATAGACAGAGGCATGAAAATCCAATCCCCTTTGTGTTGCTGGTTGAGCTGGCGTTTGCCCTGCTTCAACAGCTAACAGAGATTGTATTGGTTTTTACCACTGACACGCTCAACTGTCTGAGTTCCTCATATAGTAAAATGCCCTTGAATAAGTCACCTTTGCAGATCTGGTAGTCTACACAAGTTTCTAATGGACATCCTTCCTGGAGAAGGTGACAAGGTCTGATCCACACACAGACTGAATCATGCTTTAAATGTCCTATTTCCCAAGGGAAAGGATGCCCATCAGGAGCAACTGTGGTAGCCTGCACCAGGGGAAATCTGCTTTCCAGTGCATGCAGGGGTGGATGTGGGGGCCTGTTCTCCAGCAGTAAAGTCCTCTGCATCATATTTCAGCAGCCCAAACACTGCTTATGCAGCACACAACAACACAGACCTGGGAGAAGACCAGTGAGCAACACTCGACTATCTCCAACCAAATGTGCCAAACCAAGCCAGTCTTCTCTAACTAGCCTGTACACTGTGGAAACTTTCAAACTCATGAGTCTGAGGGAGATGGTGGGGACCCTTTTTTTCAGCCTTTGCCAAATTTTAGATCCAGACCAAGTCTGGATTTTAACCAGCAGTGATGTGTTGAGGTGTTTGGTTCCAGGTTCTGTTTTTTTAAGCCACCCAAGTACAATCATCTGCATCAGGGGAAGGGAAAAAAAACCCTCCACAACATTTACATGGAAGCTTTTGAATTTCAAAGATCTTTTTTAATAAGGCAAGAATGAGGAAGTCTAAAGATGTGCATATCTGCTTTACAGTTGTTAGCCTAATAAATGCAAATATTTCCAGCAGCCAAAGGTTTTACCCTGCAGTTTTACCTGCTAACATTTCCTTGTTTTGAATTATGTAGATCAGAAATGAAGGAAAAACATAACACTGGTTCTAAGGGTATGGAGCTGTCATCTAATTTTAGCTAAATGTTCTCCAAAGCAGAAAGATGCATAACTGTGGGGTAAATTGCTAGTGAGGTTTTTATTTTTGTAAGGATCTGTTTACAGCTTTGCTAGCCAAAGTTGGGGAAAGGGAGGTGGGAAAGAGAGGAACAACACATACAGTCAGTGTTGAACATTTCAAAAGAATCATCAGTAAAAAGTACTGGTCTCAACTTCTAAAATTATTTATTTTTCAATACAGGTCAAAATCTCATTTTAAAAAGACAAAAATATGCAGTTTGCAAGATGCTGGTTGGATGTCCTGGGTATGTTAAGTGATTCTTGACCAAGATTTCTGAAAGTAGTCAGAGAGTTGGGGAGTCTGCTTGTGTGTTGGCAACTGAAGACCTTTTATCAGAGCCTGCATTTCAGAAAGGGGGCACTCAAAACTCAGGAATCAAGTTCATGAAGTTCAAGCCAGTCAAAAGCAGAGACTCTGGGAATCAGTGGCTGTGCTTGGAAATTAAGACCTTTGTATTCCAACATTCAAAACGTAACTTCCAAGATGCTGCTTACATCATTTTATTCATCCAGAAACAGGTCACAACCTGGAAGTAAAACCTTGCAGACACCAATCTTCTTGGTATCACATGATCTAGAGATCAAAGTCATATTTATATGGCTATCATTTGAAAATAGCTCCACAGTAGTGAATGAAGTCTTCACTAAAGTTGATGAGATTAAAATTAGGCTGGTAAGTGAAAGTTATTAAGGATGACTGATAGTGGAAATCTTATATGCGATGGATCCTTGCATCAGATCTACAGCTGTTGCCACTGCTGCTATCATGGTTATTACTGTTGTCATCATCTCTAGCGGTTCCAGACGAGATTTACCAACACTGTAATTTCTACTTTACACATCCATGGCAAGACACAATCTCTGTACTGAAGGCTGTATGGTTTAACCATTCTGCAGGCAAAGAAATGGGTGGTGTTTCTCTCACCTAGCTTTAAACATGTGTATATGAGTGAGTAATCAAGGTTTCCTTTACAGACACTGGAGAGAAACAGGAACTTCTAGATCATGATTCCCCTGCCTGAAGTGAGGTGTCAACCTTAGGATAAAACAGTCTGGATTCCTGGCGTCTCTTTCTCCTTAGTGACTACAGTGAGGATCTAAGGAATTTCCCTCCATGTTGTAAACATAAGTAAGATTAATCCTGTGCAGGAATTAGGCCTGGTCCTGGTCTCAAGCAAGAGAGAAAAAGGGTGAGATCTTGCTTGCAGCCCAAAGTTTCACTAATACATAGAAGAGAAGGGGCATGAAAGTGCCTTAAAAACTAAAAATTCAGGATTCACCCTTTGTGGAGCAGTCATAATGCTATTTGCAGAGGAAACCGCTCACCCTCTTGAGTCATGCGTACCAGAGAGTGAAGGCCAGCAGCCAGAAGTGGAAATAGTCTCTTAAGACATGCGAATCTCATCTGCACCACAGAATATGTTCAAGTGCACTCATAAATTCAGGCTCTGTCCAAAGTGTCCCTTTGACATTTTGCATGACACAAGTCATACAAAACTACTCTTGTTAGCAAGATGAGGGTCAGCAGCTGAGCAGTCACCCTTAAAATGCTGAGTGGACATCACCAAAGGCAACTTGGAGATAGATAAACTGCCTCATTGGGCTATAATCACTTTTACATCTACATAGTGTAGATGTATGGTAAATGCATCTCCTCAAAGTAGCTAGCTGATATGGCAGCAATGATGAAGAAGATGGTCCAGCCTTCAGTGAGACATTCCCAGTCACCACCTCACTCAAGTCCTCATTGTTACAACTCAATCACCATTTTTCACCAACTACTCTAGATCACAACTCATCTATTCCCTTCCTGAGGCAAATCTGTCTTTTCTATGTAGTGTTCCTGAAAGGTATAACTCTAAATCCCACCCAATGAAAATACACATATTCTACAACTAAACTATGCTGCTTCTTTACCAAAAATGCCTGAAATTGATCCATTTTTCAGCCCTCGGCATTTCTGACCAGGCAGAGTCATGTAACTGGGGGAAGCAAACAGGTTCTGCGCTGCTGTTGGTAAAGATGTTGAAACAGTTTGGGAAACTCAGAGATAAAAGCTCTAGAAATGCAAGATATGATGATCTAAATTACTCTCCTTAACACGTCAGACAGGAGCAGTAAAGGCCATATAAGGTTAGAAATTACCACATCCGTGCATATCTAGCAAAAGGAGGCTGAGATCATATTATAAAAATTAACCTGGGGGACATTACAAATGTTGCCTCTAATGGAACTTTATGATCAACAGCCATAGAGAATAACATTTGAATAACTTTCATAAAGATTTGTTCTTCCAGCAACGCTTAATTTTTTTCCTCCTGTAACGAAAATGAGTCTTTCAAAGAAAGCGCGAGGCAAAAGAAAAACTGACCTTTCAAGCTACAGGAGCTAGAAACTTCACACTGATGCTGTTAAAGCTGATTTAAGTAATGCAAAACAATTATTTCACAAATGCATATGTTAAAATTGCAAATTGATATATCAAAACCACAACCTGAATATAGCAATTTGTCTCCTTTTTTTTCTTTCTTCCTTCCCCTCCCTCTTGTAGTATATTCCACAGCTGCCTGTCAGATAATATACTGATTGCAACTTTCTTAATTTACAGAGCCTTTAAGTCTAATCTCATGAGCCAGCCTAAAGGGGTTCTTCATCCATTGAAATGCCAGAATAATTGAAATTGTCTTCAGCTGACAGTCAGGCAATAATGAATATTTTACTTTGCTGATTGTGTGTCAGGGTTACATATAGCACAACTAACAGACCTAATCATGTGGATCTCAAACCCAGGCTCCTCCAGTATGGCACGTGCTTCAGTATATTATTTGTCTCCTCTCTCCATGGGTCAGTGTGAGCAGACTAAGACCAAATGTGCTGGTGAGTGGTATAAGGGTGACCCATTTGCTGTTTGAACAATGCTACTGTGGGTTTTCAACAGCACTGTAGAGGCAAATGACAGTCTGGGAAAGGTTTTGTTTAAAGGTTTCCCTGAAGGGAAAAGGGAGAGGGAGGAGGAAATGCACAAGTAGTCAGTCAAAAAAGGGGTTGGGAGGAAATGTGTGGTATGGCATGAAAGAGGCTTCTGTGTGAACCCAGCCTGAATGAACTCCACAGACTTTCATTCACAACCACGCATGGGCATTTCTTGATCCAAAGTCAAGTCAATAGATTATTAATGGTATCTACACCTATAGGGCAACAAAAAGGATAATCATTACTTTGTTAAAGGAAATAGGGAGTGTTTGAGAGTTGTGCATAGAAATAATGGCATTATGGACACAGGGGTGATACTGAGTTACTGGGCCTGCAGCTACCCACAGTTCAGCTACACATACCAGCATATCAGAGATGCACCAGCCGCACCCAATAGTGTCATTTCCATAGGAAAAAAGCTCAAGCCCATATTCCAGAAGCAATTACACTGTGCACAGGCAACCGGAAAGCCAAGGTCCAACGGCATATGGCAACTCATCCCAAAAGGCAAATCAAGATAAAGCCAAACAAGAGAAAATAACAGTATTACTCCTGCCCTATGTTCCATCTATGACAACCCCTTACAATGAGTGAAGTGTAAGAAAAGGGAAGTGCTGTCATTTTCCTGCAAACAAGAGCAATTTGTGGTGGTTTGTGCATTTCTTAAGCCATGAGTGATTTTTTTGTTGCAAAGGACCTCCATGGGTTTTCCTCCATAAATTTATCCTACCAGACTCTGATCCGAGTAAACTTTTATCATCCATAAAATCCTGCAGTGAGGAATTCCCCAGTTTAAGTGACTTTCCCCTTTGTTTTAGGAGAAATTAATGGTTGAGTCAGTAGCTGTTCTGTGATATCTGACCCTGAGCCCACACAACCATCTTCCCCACGGCTGGAAAAGAGATATGTCAGTCACCAAGCCACTCGTGTCCTGAATATTTCATTCCAACAGGAAAGAAAAACATCTATCCTGATGCGGGTTTATTTCAACTATATACAAAGAGAGTAAGAGGGAGAGAGAAAAGCTTGTTTGGAGGAAAGGAAGATGGGGAAGGAGAAGAAACAAATCCTGTCTGGGAAGAAATTACGTGAAACTTGGGGGATGCCTAATTTGGCAGCATGGCTTCTGCATCCTCAGCAGTCTGGAAAGCTGGAAGCTCATTGTTTGGTGGTCAACCAGCTTTGGACCTGGACACCCAAGGAACCATATTGCCCAGGATGTCAAAGGCCAGTACAGGAGAGCAGCAATCCCTGCATAAGGCAGACAAATACCCAGCAGCTCCTATGCAGCCCTAAGCAACCTGGTCTGAATTCACAGCTGACCCTGTGGGGAGGAGGAGGTCAGATGGAGAACTCCTGAGGTCCCTTCTAACCCAAATAATCCTATGGTCCTATGATCTAGGGAAGACCAAGACGACCTGCCAGGACAACATCCTTGGAGGCAAGGAGTTCTGGCAGGAAACTACTTGGGGAAAACAGGGCAGCAGTTCTGGGAAAGCTGTTACTGCAGAGGCACAAGGTCTCTGTAGAGAGGTCAGCCTTTCACTGGCACGTCCTGCAGCCTTACCAGCAGGGAACAATAAACCTCACAAGAACTCTTGCAGAGAAATCCTTTTTTCTTCAGCACTTCTCAGGACCAGCAGTTGGATCTGCCACTTCTATTCAGCTTGAACACCGTGCTTCATCATATGCCTTCCTCCGCCCAACCCACCGTCTACAGCAGCTTCACACAGCTCTGGGGCCAAGATGTTATTCACCCATCTCTCACCTGTTTGCCAGCTCAGGTGCCAGCATGAACTCCTTGCTTATAGAGCCCATGGAGTGGAATTGAACCTATAGTAAATTGTTTACTGATAAGATCTGCCCTTGACCTGTAAGAAGGAGTCAGGTCTTTGCTGTTGTAACTTCACTTACTTTATACCAGTGTTTAAATTTAGCAAGTTGCTGTTATAATTAAGCCATCTAGAAGAAAGCTAAGGATGCAGTAGGGAGTCCTGATTATTATTAAATCATGACAATAGCAAAACCTATGTTCAGCACCCACCATACAGGGTGTTGCACCTAAACAAGATATGCTGTAGGCTGACGACAACTCCTGCCAGCAACCTTCCTGCTGTCCAGAACAGTTTAAGCTCTTATGCTCCAAAATTAGCTTTATTTTCCAATAAGAATAAGGCAGCTCCACCCAAAAGAAAACAATTCTGCCCTCCTGCAAATTAGGCAGCTGGACCCCTCAGGGGAACAGCTCCTTCACATGCCAAGTAGCTCCTGTCTGAGCTCTCCTTCACCTTCCTGAGCTGGAAAACTTTTACATCTGTGATCTGGGAACCAGCCCATCTACCCCCTCCTCCTTCAGCCCCTACCTTCCCCCAGGGCTCATTCCCATTACTTTTACCTACTTATCCTAGCAAATAGGGTCAACTGTCTTCATGGGTCCTGAAAGAGCCCCTACTTTTTGCTGCAGTGAGATTATAATTAACTTCACAAAAGATAGACGGGAAACAGAGACAAGAAGGGAATTACTCCAGGTCCCCAGCACAGACAGGAATGCAGCCCCTGGGTCCAAGCCCTCTGTACCCTCCACCTTGCTGCTGGCTTCCCTCTCACCTCCTTTACCCTCATCTCAGTGCATTCCTGGGTATACCATCTCTTACATCTCTGTGTTTTTAAGCTTATAATTAAGTGATAGCACCATAACCCAAACTGTCTATGATCAAGTCATTCTGGCTCTTCAGATGGGCTTCCCAGTGTTCTGCCATGTAACAGCAGTGGAGCATGCAGGAAGATGTTGCTCCACACAGCTCTAAAAGCTGTCAAGACAACCCTATGCCCTCACTATAAGAATAAGAGTTTGCAACTAACAACCTTGCTGTTATCTCCTTACTGGACTCAATTCAATCCAACCAGTGTTTAAGAAGGTTTTGATTCTCTTGGAATGAGACCATGGTTGCTATTCGAGGCTGTATCCTATGACTCTGAACAGCTGGATAGTCAAAACTGAATACGACCTCAATAAGCATGATAGGAATCCCTAAACACAAAATACAGCCGAGCATGTGCTCACCTTCTTAATGGATTTGCTTTTCCCTCAGATTTTGATTTGGAAAACTCCATCCAAAAAGATTCATAAAGTGCTGGAGGTGCTTGACATGCACTTAAAAGCTCCAGGGCAAATCTTGCAGCTGATATAAATCACTGTCAGCTCCAGCAGCTCCAGTGGCTCATGGCCTGCAACAGAATACAGCGAGAGTTAGTGAGAATAAATCAGTGAATTTATCAGTTCATCCCCTTCTCCTTAAACCCAAACACACTTGAACTGATGGATTGTTGCTTTCATATCCCTGCATTATTGTGTCTCAGTTGCATACATTTGTGCTCTCTCCACTGTCTAATAGATACAAATAATGAACAGCTGTAGGAATGCAAATATAGGTGGCACACTTGTGTGTAGTCATCTATGCACACAAACATATGCTGTCTGCAGCCTGCATCTCAGCCCTGTGGGTCTGTTGACCCCAAACTCCAGTTGAGGATTTTATTTACTCCTGGGAGGAAAAAAACAATCCTTCTTTTATTTATTTTCCTATTAATAATGATGAAAAATATTCCAGTGCACCATTTCTAATACAATTAAGTATATTAAAGATCACAAAATAATATTACAATAACCAGACAATATATACATAAAGAACTCACTTTAATCCAACACGTACAGAGCTAAGACTGGAATTAATGCATTATTTGTGCCCATTGTGGCTAAGTATTAAAAGCTACACCCTGGCAGAGAAGGAAAGCAGCAACTGAGCATCTCTCTTACAGTTCACCTCCCCGGGTCCTCCAGGATGTGACACCAACAGCACAGTCTTCATTTAAAGGGCAGCAACTGCTGTCTCTGTATCACTGGGTCCTGCTCCACATCTCCAAGAGTTTCTAAACTTGGTTCATGGCTGTCAGGACTCTCACTTCTATGTAATTCTCATTTCTCACCTGGTCTCTGTTTCTCACCTATGTGTGTTTGTACCTCTACTTCCACTGCCATGTGACATCTAGTGATGGTGCCTTGACATGCAGGGTCAGTGAGGGTAGAAAGAGATGAGCCTTGCTTAGCTCTGTCATTCAAAAGGGCAATTTTCTTTCCATTAGAAAATGGTGAGACAACTGAAAATCCCCCAAAAGGGGAATAACTGGGATCAGTGTTAACACTAAGTCATAAAAACACCCACCCTTTGACCATGCTAATGTGACCTCACCTGGAGGTCTGTGCATCTCATGCTATATGGCAGAGTGAACCTTCCCTGAGCAAGAAGAAGTGATGGAAGAGTCATGGGACAGATCCAAGGTGCAGTTCACTAGGTCTGGCCTAAATATCCAGCTTGGAAAGGGTACAGACTCATGAGAGGTGAAAGAGATGGGCCAAAACTCAGCTGAGACATATCCACATTCACACAAGTCCACTTCACTGGACTCCAGTGCCAGGACAGGCATTTGAACAGGACCTATAGCGCATGGATAGACGCTTGCCCATGAGAAAGGAGCAGAAAAGAGGGAATGGGAATGGCTGGCATAGGAAAAGGATCCAGTTTAATTGCAGGACCAAATGAGAAAGAACGAAGCCAGCTGCAAAGGAGAGGCAGAGTCCATGGATTGAAGCAAAGGAACCCTGGATGCCTGTGAGAATTCTGACTGGCTATATGTAAAAGTATATTTTTTCTTTGTCACACCTAAAGTAATGAGTGTTTTGTTCCCCAGGGCCTTCTGGAAAGCCTTCCCATCCATTTATCTCTGGAGCTTTGTGCTTCTGGGTTAACTGTAGGCCAAGGTGTCTCTGAGCATAAAACACAGAGGATAGGCCCAGTTTTGCAAGGGCTCAGGAGCTGATGAGCTTGGACATATGTCAAGAATTCCTTCTTTCCCTCCATGGGCCAAAAAAGGCATACCTAGACCCCAAAAATTCATACTGGGGAGTTGTTTTCTAGAGGTGTAATAGAGCCTGACTGGGATCATTTACAGGTGACCTGGCTGTGCCCTACTTCAACATAAAGATTGGACAACAGCTCATCATTGGCCTCTCTCTCCCACATACAGCCCCCCCAAAAAGATGCTCCTCAGTTCTCAAGGAATTATTTTAAAATCTGCAAAATAACAAAAAAAAAACCCTTGGTGCCAAATATCACTCCTTGCAAATCTCATTGAGCAGAGTGGTTCCTCAGTTTGACTTCATGTTACCGGTTTCAGTGGTGACACTCCATACTCATCCACTCACAACTGAAAGCAGAATCGGGCCTCAGACTTAAAACTGGAGCATGCATCGATCAGAGGGGAGCCACAGCAATTGCAACTACATCCAAGCAAAGTTTTAAAATGCAAATCAGCATTCCCATAAGCCACTTCCATGGTCTTTGGGGTAGATATGCATTTAGGTGATTTAAAAAACGATCATTATTTACCCAGTAAGCTGTGGCAACTCCTTCAGCAGCTGCCATGCTCGACTGGCTTAATACATATTTAGAGTATGCAGAGTAAGAGTGGGCAATGCAAAGCAGAGCTGAAACATCTCAGTATTAGATACCTCAGGGGAGTGTTTCTCCATATGCCAAATTAGACAATATTGTGGATTAGTCACTTGCCAAATTCTTTTTCTTTTTTTCTTCCTTCTTTTCCTTTTTCTTTTTTTTTTCCCCTAATTTTTTAATCCAAGCTCTTTGAATTAAATAAGAGCCAAAAAAATATAAGCATCTTCATCCAGGAGAGACATCTTTGCACCAACAATTACCATTTCTAAAGCAATGCATTGCTCCGTCTTGTGTTGGAGGGGGCAGGAGGAAATGCAGCCCCACACCTGACAACTCAGTGTGTCAAATATTAGGCCAAAACAAATCTTTGCTCTCAAACTTTACCCCTTCCAGGGCAAAAGCCCTTTCCAGTTCCAACATTAAGCTTCCACAGAAGTGCTGGCAGTGACAGCCACTGCAATATCATGCCTAGTGCTTAGCAAGAAGGCTCCGAAGCTTGCTTCCTTTTGATTGTTCCTTATGTAGGACGAATCCAGATTAAAGGCAAATTTCTTTCTGACTTTGCCGGGTTTGGAGCCTGTCTCTTACTCTGGCTTTGTTGTGCAGTGAGGTAGAGTGTAATTTTCTGACTCTTCCCAACTCCTTAGTTTGAGACAATAATCCACTCTGTCTCCTCTTAATTAAAGTAAATAACCCAGGCTCACAATAGCAGTTCAGAAAAAGGCCTTAAGTCTCGTCATTCCCTCAGTGCAAGGAGCTAATTGATTTTCAAATGATAATGGTGTTTACATTAGAAAGCCCACATCCCTCCCTCCCCCTTGCTTTTCTCTTCTTAAACCTTCTTCATCTCATGAATATCAAATGGCCAGGATCCCTCCATTGTGGCTGCCAGCTCCTAATGTACCTGGTGTCACTCCAAAATGCTTAACAAGCTAATGGAGTGATTTCTGATTTACATGCCCGCCTCTTGTGCCCTGTTTGTTATCCACACACGGAGGACCTGCAGGAATGTCCCTTTTCTTGCCTTCCTCACCCCATTGTCCAGAGATACAGAGACTGCACTTACAGGCCTGGAGGCAGGACTAGTTTTTCAGTTGGGTGGAATTTTCAGGGTGAATGGGAAAGGTCACTTAAACCAGGAGATGGAAGTACATGAAAATGGGAAAGAGCTGCCAGTGTAGCAGAAAGAGAGAAATGAAGTCAAACCTACAACTGCGCCCGCTGAAGTGCAAATGAGGATGCCCAAAATGACTGAACAGGATGTGAAAAGTGTTAGTTTCACAGTAATTTAGAAAAACGTCCAGCTACAACTTCATAAATGCAGAATGTAAATACGTGCTGCCTATCTAATGTGTCTGTGTAAAGAGATGCAAAAAACAGAAGTACATCAAACAGCCTTAACTCAGATTTCCAAGTCAAGTGTCCAACACTTTGGAAGTCTCAGGATTAAAGCTGCTATTCTGCGCACATCCATTCTGAAAAAGAAATGCAAATACATACTCACTTTTTTTTCTCTTCCTATAAGACCTTAATCTCTGCAAGAGGCTGGACAGAGCTCCCATAGTCAAAAAAACTCTTCTGGATTTTTCTTTCTTCCCTGTGTGATGCATGACCCTCAAGAAAATGTTTTTTGCATATTAGCAGGGTTTTGCCCCAAGACAGAATGATTCATTTCCACATGGGCTTTTCCTCACTGCCCATCACTTTAATGCCTGAAGGTGCTGCAGGTATTTATGCATTTCTCTCTGTAATGCCTCTGTGTGCTGAGAGGGTTTTCTTGGCCTCACTTCTTCAGAGATTGAAGTACAAAAAGGTTAAGGTGAAAAGTGTTAAGGTGTCCACTCTGTGGCAAGGAGAAAGCTGCTTTCCAGCATCCTTTCTAAGAACAAAACTAAACCATTTGGTGGACGAGGTTCAGCATCTCCAGGTCAGGTCCCCTCCAAGACGAGAAACTCGCAACAACTGGCCACTTGTACCAAACCAACACAAAATGGTTTGGCTGGAAACCTTTGCCAGAAGCAGAGCCAGAATCCACTTCTGCAGTGCAAGAGCCCCTGATACCCACAAAGGCTGCAAATGAAACCCTTCTCCCATTGCCTGACCCACCTCTTCACTGCAGCAGCTCCCTCTCATGTGATAAAAAACACTGTCTGTGGGAAGGAAAGTGTGTTATATCTGTTGGGACTCTACGAGAATGCATTTATCCCAGGGAGCTGAACCACAGGGACAGAGAGAACTTTATTTCCCAGCTAGGGGAATCAAATTTTCCATTTCATGAGGTGTTTATTTTATCACTTTGACCTTTTTTCCACATAGAATACAAACCTTTTCATTATATTCACTATATTTTTTTATCCCACAGCTTAAGTTTATAATTCTGTTAGCTTTGAAACATTTTAAATTTGGTCTTAACCCCAAATCTCTACAAAAATTCATGTAAAAAAATACATTTCATTTTGAAAGAAAAAAATTAAATTCACAGTATTTTATTCTGCAGATTATAGAATGGGACATTCTGCCATTGCTCAAATGCTTTACTCTGGGTAAAGCTTTTCAAAACACAAACTTGAATGAAACTTTCTTTTTGGTTAAAAATGTTAATGATAACTTCTAAATCATCTGTACTTTCAGGCTGCGGTGCTAGACCCACTCTTAATTTATCCATATTATTTTAAGTCAGTGCAGGGAGTGTGTGCGCATGTGTTATTATATATACATATAGATGTAGGTTAAATAAGTTAAACACTTTATGTGTATATATTTGTAAATATACACACGCATATATACATGTTCTTCTTACAGTGACTTAATGGCAAATGCTGTTATTTGGGCATTAGATTATAGGCTCAGAGTTTTCTAAAACAAACTGGCTCTTTAAGTGGCTTGGGGTGAAATAACACATCCCCCAGAGCATCTCAGTTAAGACCAGTTATTATTAGTCATTGAACAGTCTGGCTGTGAGAGACACAATCACACACATTCCTCCCTTCCTTTTTCCTTCCCAAGCTCTTTCTTCTGTTTATTACTTTCCCTGTTGTATTAAAGACTCATCATAGTTATAAGCTCATAGTGCTCATAGTTCTCATAGTTCTTCTTGATCAGGACCTAGGAACACAAGTTCAGCCTCTGCCTTTGACACAGCCTGTGTGGCCTTGGGCAACTCACTTAATACCTCCAGGTTCCAGTGCTCCACCTGCAAAATAGGGAGAATAAGTTCCTATTTCCCATTCTTAATTCCACTCATTAAGAATGCAAAATCTTCAAAGCCAAAACTGTGAATTAATATATGTTTCCCCAACCTGGCGTGATAAGGTTTGGATCTTAATTGGGTCCTGCAGGTTACTCCACAGTACTAATAATGACACTAATTATTTCATGTGTGTAATCATTGCTTTTTAATAGACACTCATGTTTTTTAACAAAGTGGGAGCTATGATGACAGGATCAGCCTGGGCCAATGTTTCTTACTGTTGCAGAGCAATTGAGCCCAGGGTATGAACTTCCTGACACTGAGGTGTCTGACCTCAGAAAATGAAAAAAGGATAATTTTCCAGCAAGTAGAAAGTGTGAAAAAGAGATACAGATAAGTCTGGGGTGTAGAGAATGAAAAGAGAGCCTTGACTGCTATTTTATCTGATGAGAAAGGAGGGGGCAGAGGACATTCCCCCTAGCAACACATCTTAGCAAAGTGATAAACACTGAAGTGACAGGCCACCACTGCCCTTTGCTTGGGCCTTGTTTCTTTCTGGTATTGCCTGTTCTGTTGAGAAACTACACTGAAGTGGCGCTTTTTCCTCTCTCACACCATCTTGGACACTGATTTATTCTCTGACCTCAGGCAAATCACTTAACCTTCCCCCGCCTTGTAGAACAGAGATGATCATATGCGCTTCATCAGCCCTGTGTTGGTTAATGCGTCAAAGCATAATATACCTTCTACCACATAACATGGTGTTGCTATCTATACACAGACTTTATAAATATCTATATGTACATATACCATATTTTTCTAGATCTAGTTTCATTCTATCTCCAAAAACACCAGTAAAATCTAAGGGAATTTATAATCTGACTGTAACAGCAGATTTGCAGTTGTCCCTTGCAGGAACGTTGATCCTATCTCCAGCAGACAGCCATGTCTCCCAGTCACTACCTCTGTCACTCCCACCACTGCAGTTCCAGCTGCAGAGGACAAGATTTCCTCAAAGGGAATCTAAATGGTCTGGGATTCATTTATATAAAGGATTTCTTTATAACTGATAGACTATGGGATACAGAAGTCATTTATAGCTTTTCCTTGTGGTTCATTCCTATGCACTTTTAAGCACTGAGAGATGAGAGCGTTGCTAGACATTCTCCTACACCAAAGCTGCTCTTTTTAATGCCACAGAATAAGGCAAAGTAGGGGGTCACTTCCTCAGATAGGGAGCATTTGCTTAGCTCTTTTGAAGTCACAGCAATGTCATAGAAGATGATCCTGTCTGAGGCAAGCCTACCTCCACCAAATAGCCCCAGGTGCAGAGCAGGCACTTTCCAGGACACTGGGAAGGCAAAGAATTACCCATGGCTCCATCAGCTGGGTCTACACTAGGAAAGCATGACATTGCTGATGGATACCCAAAGTATAAGTTTTTTATTTAAAAACAAACAAATAAAAGAGAGAAACTTTCAACAGATAGGCACAATGGGGGCTATTTAGCCTGGTTGTATAAATGTAATCTTCTGAAGATGTCTACATCAGTGATTGCTGGAGACACAGAGACTTTCTTTCCCACTCTGTGAGTAGTTTATTCTTCCCTTTAACCTCTTGACTGTTGTTGGAAACAGGACGCTGGACCAGCAGGGCCCTCTGGCTTGACTTAGTATGGCCACTGTTCCACACATAGTGTTTAAAACCACATTAGCTAACATGATTTTCTTATGATGCAACTAAAACTCTAATATGAAAAGTCCTTTTAGACTGTATTAACTGGGATCTAACACCTTTGAAATTCTCCAAGTCATTTATCCTAGAAAGGATCTCACCTTTCTTTAGTCTTTTAAGACATAAATATTACACAGCCCATACAGCTACTTCCAGCTGCATCAACAGGTCTGAAGAGAAATGGGCATTTTTAAGAGGCAATTCCTCTGCAGATGTGTGTGCCATCATGATGCTTTAAAAAGGCTGAGTCGCTCAGGCACAGCCATCACACAGGAGACAGGCAAACCTTACCAAGATTGTCACCACTCCCTTCCACATGTCCTCCTTCTATCCATGCCCAGAACAAGCACACATCTGTGGACCAAAATGTTGAACCTGTTTAGACTTTACTCCTTCAGACAGCCTTAGTGCTCAGGTAGAGCATGCATCTGAGTGCCTACCTGCACACGAATTACATTGGCTGTTGGCAAACCCGGACACTGTTTGGGGCTTGCACCAGTCCTTCTCCCATCAGTGGGAAGCTGGGATGATTTCTCCCCTTGAATCTCATTAAAAGCGGTGTGTGTCTGCACTAAGGATCACCTGAGCTATTTCAACATCTGCTTTAGGATGTAGATGCCATTGTGAGTTGTTAGAAGTCTCAGAACATGCTCTACTGACCCAGCCTTAGCTGGGCAGAGAGGAAATCAAGCAGAAAAGCCAGATGACCTTCTGCCCAAGCAGGGAGCCAAAAGAAAGAGCATGATAGATGTATTTACTTATGTACTTACTGATGTAGTGGAGAACGGCGCTGCTGAAAGCTGGACCTCACCCATTAGAAACAGACCCACCAAACAAAACTCCTAGAAATGAGGAAGAGAGGCTGGATGAAGGGAGCACAGCAAACGGGGAGGGAGAGGGAAAGGCACAGAGCCTGCCAAGGAAGGACGAATAGGACGGAAAACCACAGAAACTTTGGGAGAAGGGGGGTGAGCGGGATAACAGTGAGACACAAACATTGGCCTCGGCAATTTTAAGAGACAGAGGAACTCAGAAGTAATTTTCATAAACTTTTAAATATAGCTTTAAATATTAGTAAAGCTTAAGCCAGTGCACACAAAGGCAAGTTCCCTTTGAAAGAGTTCCAGAAAACCATGAAATGCTGTTGATAAGGCTGTGCCAATTTGTAAAGCCTGCTACAATCTCTGGCTCACGTTTTCTCTCTCTCTCTCCAATTCTCTCTTTTTCTCTCCCCTCCTCTATTTTTCTCATTCTTTCTCTCCTTCCAAAGGCTCACTGTGCTTTGTGAGTCAGAGAAGCTGCAATGACAACAACAACAATCTTTATTTCTGAAGCCAGAGCATCTTCTTGGCAAGGAGGAGAATGCGCGTAGTGTCCACGTCTGATTGATTTGGTAAAAATAATGTCAACGTGGCATTTGCAGAGGCAGATAAAAGATTCTGATGGAAAGTGCCCAGTGGGGATAATGTAAGTAAACTCAACCCAGAGTTTCTTAGCTTTTATTAGCAAATTGTGTTCAGCCTTAATTATAGGTTTGCCAGGGCCTGACACTTGTCAGTGTATTTACATGGAAAGATTGAAACGTTGATAAGGGTCTTTTTGAACTGAAGGAAAAATAAGTTCAGCGTGGAGGGGGATGGGAGAAGGGGTCTTTGACAGGTTCTCTGTGTCATTAGCTTAAGTTTTCAATGTTTTTCCTTTTTTTGTGTGTGGCATTATTCAGAGGATGTAGCTGGGGAGAAGGTTTCAGTGTGCTTGGTGCTGTACATAGAGAAAGAATTACTTAGTAAATGAAAATGTAACAGAATTGGCAATCAAAAGGCTAGAAGGACTCAAGATCACATGAGTTGCCTCAGTCCCAGTTTAGAGTTTTTCTGTCCGACCAGTCCTCAGCTTACATCCATCCTGGGAAATTCTGCTTCTGCTTTTACACCTCCCTTGTTGCTTTTTGGTCTCAGCATCAGGTTGGTTCCTGTTTGCTCAGATCACCCAGGTGATAAAGCATGAAGAATGAAAAACAGATTAAAAATATATTAAAATCCAATATAAGAAAGGCATTAACAAGAGGTGATTAAACTGAAGCTTGATCTTTCTGTGATAGGAGTTCCCATAATCCCTCTCCCCTGGGTGGGGTGGTGGGGTGTGCCGCAGACTGGGAATTCTTTGGTGAAACTTTGATTTTGTCAGCTCCTGGAAGCTGACCCTGCCCATGGCCCAAAGTCCATTTAAGCAAGTTGGCGGGCTTCAAGAATTGCTAGGAAAACCTCTCAAGGCAATCAAAGCGTTTCACTTCAGTACGTACAAAGACCAGGTTTGTGCTTTTGCTGCTGGACTTGACTCTTTGGTATTAAAAAAACCAACCCAGACTTAGGAAAATAAAAGTATTTATTCAGACAAGAAAGATGGACTCAAAGGGAATAATTTTAGTTACATGAACCAAAAACCCAACAAAACCTGATTGTTTTTGCTTTGTGGAAATTTAGTGTGAATTTGGTTTCATCCTTTTCTAGGAGGTGACTGTACCATTAGTTCAGCAATTGCAGCATCGCTGTGAGATGAGCAGCCTCTCCACAGCCAGCTCGAGCATTAATCCCAGAATTAATTTTAGCTCTACGAACAAGTCGGTTCATCTGCAACAGAACCTCAGCACCCAGACCACACATGGTGTGCTGGACCAGGCTGAGGTGGATTACACCCCTTCTCACAGGAGCAAATCCTTTCCTATTATACCGCAGTGACAACAGCTAAGTACAATCTGTTCATACAGATGTCAAAAATGTCCCATTTTGTCTCACACTTCCTTTTCCAAAGACATCCTGAGCCAGCATGGAGAAGGTGGCTCTGCAAGATACACCAGCTCCTGCTGGTCCTTATTATGGAGACAAAGCTGGGAGGTGCAAAAATGTGCTAAGCTGGCCCAGGTCAAAGGGACAAGGTACAGATGAGACCTTGTCAGAGGATGAGCAAGGAAGGGATGTTGGAAACAGCTCGTCTTGTTGAAGCAAGTGAAACAGCTTGTCTTCTTGAAGTCTCTGTTAGACTTAGACCACACACAACCCGTAGGATCCACATTCAGAAGAGAGATGAGGATGCTGCACGGCCACCCCAGAGCATGGCCCACCCTCTGAGAAAGCCTCAGCTCCTAACTCTCAGTGATGTCCCAGCCCCTTCTCCACCACAGTGGCCAACGTGTCCCGCAGCCATACCATCCAACCTCGACCCATGCCCAGGCAGGCTGGCCCAGCCCCATTTGTCACGTAATGACTACCATTACACGACAAAGACGTCTAGAGGCAGCCACCTCCCCACCCCACATCACATGAAACTTCACACAATGGGTCAGGAGAAAGCACAAGGGGCCTACCCTTTGCCTAGGGCTCCCAACTGTGATGTATAAGATAATTATAAGGCTCCTTTCACACAATGTGGAAATCTGGTGTGTATCCATACCCCTCCTCTCCTCTGGGGCAAATGCAGCAGCCTTTTAACAGCCAGCAGCAACACTCCCAGAAGATGACAGGCCCTCCAGAGAGGAACATTTTGTACCTGGCACAAAGTAATGGTGGGAGCAGTGCATGGCACAGCACAACAGCACAAGGAACAACCTGTGCTGAGAACTGCAAAAGAAATCAAAGATCCTTTTTAATCCCAAGAAATCATGTGCCAGGCACACTGGACCCAGTTTTTGCTGTGTCCTAAACAGCTACACAGACTTGTCCCAAAGGCAGACTCAGCCCTATCTTCTTAATAAGCCACCACTCCCTTCCATAACCTCCTCCTATAACCTTTTATACCTTCTGTAACAGCCAACACTGGCAAGGACCCAGCTTCTCACTTGATCTAAATGTACGTAGCTCTCACCATGGGTGGTGTTACACTCATTGACACCAGTGAAAATGCAATATGGGCTTTGACCACCACTGTGTCTCTATCACCTTCAGGTTTCTGCAACTTACAGGAGATTAAAGGTTGGTAAGACTAGACACATTAGACATGTGAGGACATCATACACACATACTAGGTGTGATGCCTCCATCAAAGCAGTTGACATGAAATGATGAATGGCTTAGCTTCCTCACAACTAACTTCAGGCATTTAAATGACCAAGGCTATCTTCATCCAACTGCTCCTCTGGTCCTGTTTCTTCTGTTGCCCATCAAAAGGGTGAGGGCCTAAGCCTTGGACTTAGCTGTGCTCATAGCGCTATGCAATGGGCCTTTATCCTTGTAGATGGATTTGACTTGACTTGACTTTTGTGGCTTGGATTTCTCCTCTCTGCTGATACATCACCTTTCATCCTCACCTCCTCCCCACAACATGCACACAGCCACCACAGAAAGTTAGAAAAGAGAAGTTATTACCACATAGAAAAGATAGCAAAATTACTCCAAAAAGTGAGGTCAAAGTATTTCTGAGGTAATTCAGGACAACTTTGTAAAAAAACACTCTAAAAGGGCACTGAGCATTTAGAGCTCCTCTATCAAATCAGCAATGGCCACATTTCTAACACAGGACATTTTGTTATGCTTGCTGTAGGAAGTACTTAATTCCCATTGTACAGTCAAAGGGACGATAGTCTTCACCCAAAAGCAATAGCTGTTCTAGGAAAAGGTGTCTCCCTTCCCCCTTCATAGAAGCCATTTCTATTAGTACTGGAGATTGTATCAGTTACACCCTCATGTTATTTTGGTGTGTGTATTTGGTTTGGACTTCACTCAAATGTTTACCTAAGGTCAGGGAAGCAAAAGGAAGACAAAGTTCAATCAATTGCAGCTACTTTTCTGAAGAGAATTCTTGCTCTTCTGTTTTATTTATTTTTCTGTTCTTATTATTTATATATTTATTTATTTATTTTTCCTTTCCTTCCTTCCTTCCTTCCTTCCTTCCTTCCTTTCTTTTTTTCTTCTTTTTTTCCTTATTCCTTCCTTCCTTCTTTCCTTTCTTCCTTCCCTCCTTCCTTCCTTCTTTCCTTCCTTCCTTCTTTCCTTTCTTCCTTCCTTCCTTCCGTAAATCTTTGGATAATTGGTCCTCTGACATCCCAGTCCATTTCCTGTGTTCCTGTTCTTCTGTACACAACAAAGCAAAGAAACAAAGGAAATTTGGTTGATTCCATATTGTATGGGCTCACACAGGGATTTCACAGTGCCATAGTCACAGATAACAAAGTAAAGATTCAGTGCGATCACTGCAGCCAAGAGGGCACCATGCAGCAGGCACAGCTGAGTCACTTTTCAAAGTCATTTGTGTATAAATAATAAATCCCTGAATCTGAAGCCAAACCCCTTCTACTACGAATTCAGTCTGAGCCTATGTTAAACCCAGACTTGTTTCATGGCCCAATTTTAATCAGCAGCACATGTCTGTAGTATAGACACGATGGGCACAAATTGTTCCAATTCTCCTGTGGCAAAGTCTTACAGCTGAAGGAACTCAAATCAAATGATCTGAGTTCTCTTCCAGGAGGGACCCAGGACCATGTGCAGATGGGATCTGTAGGCTTCCTGAACAGCTTTGCATGCTGCATTGCACAAAGGCATCTCGAGGCCACAAAGCTAGGTAGTGGAGGGTTGGCAACTTCAGTTTGCTTTCTGACTTATTTCCTGAGATACAAAATAAGTGTAGCCAAAAAAAAGCAGTAACAAAGGCCCAGCAGCTATCCAAAAATCCAGAACTGACCCTGCTATTTGATCACAAGCAGCAACAGAGATCATGACTTTCTCCCAGCCACTACTGTTCCAATATCTCTTTCTTTCTCAAAGCATCTACAAAGCAGAGAAAAGATTCAAGTTGCCTCATTCCAAGCATTTCTTTTCTGCAGTGTCAAAAAGGAAGATATGCCTGAACCACTGGTGCTTCCACTAGCAGAACATGTTTCCATGAAATACAGGTTCTGAGCCCGAAATTCCTTTCTGCAACACAAAACATGCCAGTCTCATGTTAAGGTATGCGGCAAACTGAAATGCAAAGGAGTATAGCAGGATTAGCACAGAGCTTAAGGTGCAGAGGTCATCAGTGCTTAACAATAACTTTCTCACAACAGCAAGGAAAAGTGGGTTATGAAATAGAAGTAGGAACAAGTCATAAACCCTCAGAATTATTTGTATTTCTCTAGTGCCTAGAACAAGAAGGAAAATCTCAGATGGGAGTGCTCCCATAAAGAATATTCTGTTGTACTATTGATCATGTTTACAGTATTGGTATAGCTTTATAGCTGCTGATTTGCTGACAAGTGTCTGCCTGGAGGCATGCAATGTATGATTAAGTCTCACTCTAGATGTGTAACAAAGGCCACCCACACCCTCCTTAGACCCAGGCAGGTATTCAGTGACCCAGCTCATGCAGTCAGAATGGCTGGGTATGACTGTAGGTTCCTTAGTCCACTGTAAGGTCACTGACTACAGAATTTGGTCCTCAGAGATCATGTTGGCTGCATATGCCATTTATAGCCTTAGTGATAATTTCACTTATCTGAATCGATTCAGATAATACACCAACACAGAATTACTCAGTCATTAATGTTCATTTTTCTATAATCACACTTGATTTCTAAGAATGCATCTGTTATTCAAAATCAATTGGCCCAGTAGCTTATGTTAACAGATATTAACCTATTGGTAAGAGGTATAGAACCCACTCTTTCTTTGTCCTTTTTTTTTTCTGTGTTAACAAAACCCGTTGGGATATACCATAGATTCTAGCCCAGGACCAGTTTTTCCCACCTAAGGCATTAGCAGGATCACCTAATTTAGGCAGATAGTTGCTCTTGAGGTAAGATAGTGATAACTGCAGAACAATTCAGATATGAGATAATGTAAATCACCCTCAGCAGGTGACTATTGAGCTCTGTTGACTGTAGAGGAAAGATAAAGTGACCATGCACCATGCTGCCAGTTTAAGCACTTCTAGTAAGAATTTGAAGTTTGAAAAAGTTAATTTGAGTTTAGAGGGATTAGTTTTTACAAGGGCTGTTTTGCTACAACCAGCTCCAGCAAAGGACTCTGCAGCCTGATAATTGTTTTTATGTAACATATACACAGTAGCTGTCCTCAATCAGAGTCCTACCACATGAACATTCACCCTGCATGGGATGCACAAGTAGGCTGAAATAGAGAAGATGTGGTAATAAATGTATAAAGACACGATCAGTTCCTAGATAACCCAGAATAGTAACTCTCTGGCAGTTCACCAGCAATTGCACGACCAGTTTTGCTCACCTGAAAGATTTATTGATGGCTTGCTACTAACCTGGGAAATGACCTTGGGCCAGAGAGAAATAAAACACATGCAAATTCCCATCCTAAATTGCGAAGATTATTAGTTCCATCATCAAGGGCAGATTTCAACATGCACTTGATCACTCCTCTGAGCTGACTTTCTAATTCCGAAATCTTTGCTCTGACAACCCCTCTTTTCAAATCAGAAAACGTTTTGCCTGGATTCTGACTTCAGCCCTCGACCTGTTTTAAACCACCAAAGAAAGGGAATTCCCTTATCCCTTCAATGGACAAGAGATGAATGTGAAACTTTAATCTTTCTGCCATCCTCAGCCTTTAGACTGAAGACATGGTAAAATTTGGAGACAGAACCATGTCTGTATTCCAGTGACTTACTGCTTTTGCCAGATGACTATTCTGCAGTTGGCTGCAGAGCTTACACACACACATTGGGAAGCAGAAGATGTGAAGAGAACCAAGAAAGCTGAGAAATGGAAAGATCAATTGTTAATCCCCAGAAAGTACCGTTTGTGGGCAGCATGGCTAAGTTTAGAAATCAAAACCTATTTCTCATAAAATAATCATCACGAGAACAAAAAAGCCCGCAGCATAAATTATTTCTTTTGGACCCTATAATGCAGAAATGCTATTTTTTTAACTCTAATGCATCACTCGCGTTTTCAAACTGTGTCAAAGTCCTTCATATCAAGACAGTATTAGATAGAGGTTATTCCTCTCACTGTGGAGCTAGCTGCAGATACAGTATCTACATCGACATCATGGTTTCTACCTAGCAAATTAATTCAGAGCATGTCGGCAGTGCGTAATTTTTTCCTCCTTTCTTCTCTCATATTTTCTTTGTGTTTATTTCTGATTCAGTTATCACTAAAATACACATTTTAATTGTATTGTACGAGATTCAAACTTCCCCAGCTTTGAACATTCACATAAACATTTTCACTCAACTTACCTTCACGCCGCCTGGCATCCTTGCGGAATGTTTGACTGCCTGTCTGCATTATACAATGCAGGATTTTTCCAAAGACACATACAGCTTTCTAATGCACATATACTACAGAGACATGCTACACACACACACACATTTATAATATATAACTATATATAGACGTAGATACCGTATGTGTATATAATGTGTATATACAGTATAGAAATACATACACACAAATAACCACATAAATCTAAAGATTAATAAAGAATTCCAGCTGCAATAGCAGGGGCTTTTTGCCTGTGAGACCTCTGACTGGTGTCTGTACATACCTGGGTATGCCAGCCATCACACAGGGTAATCAAAATCTGCTCCAGATATTATTCTTCAAATGTGTCTTATACAGAAACTTTACCAAAAGCCAGGATCAAAGCCTCTCCAAGTCCCATTTATTTCACCGGGCTTTGAGTGAAACACGAAGGTTTTGCTACTGGGGGAAAAAACAGCTTTTGTATGTGTTTCATATTAAAGTAATTGCTCCCAAATCAACAAGATGGCTTATGGGTTTAAGAGACCCTTCAGGACAAGGTGGAAGTCAGGTAGGTTGGTAGCTAGATGGATAGACAGACACGCAGTGCTTCCTTCAGATACTCTATCATCTGGTTTGTTATTTATTGATTTTCAATCAGTAATATTACATCAATGTTCAGTACAGTATGGTAGTGCAAAGTACCAATTCAGGTAGCTAGCTGGCTACCCATCTGTCTACCTACCTGCCCACCTACTTACCTACCTACCTATTTTTTAATCCACTTATTATTTTATGCGTGTGCATGTAAACCCATTGCACTGAGATACGATATTACCTACATGTAAAATCAATAGCTAGATGACAAGCAGATGATAGATTAGCTGAGGGCAGGAGGATTTAAACTTTAAAAGCTAAGAACAGAAGAGCTGGCTTAACCTGGCTTTAGCTGGCCCTGCTCCACCTTCCTCTTCTGACTCCTGAGCTACCTCTCACCTCCTGGGGCCAGACTTCCCACAGCGTCCCAAGGCTGATGCTTTAAAAGCACCTTTCAAATAAATCTGGTGTCAGTCATCTCTCTTTTTTCCCTGCAGCGTTATACGGAAGCACTTCCCTTGGAGGGAAGGAGAGGGTGCGTGCGTGGGACAGGGAGGGGAGGAGGAAAGGGTTGTACAACTTCAAAAGTAACCCAATTCAGAGCACTCAGCCTAAAGCAAAGAAATGAAAGTCTGCGCTTCTCCCAGCTGATTGGTAGAGGAGATGAAATCCATATGGTGGTCTCAGCACACTTCCTAGCGGCCAGGTGCCTGTATAGTAAATCATTCAGACAGTATCCCATGTAATCTGTCCCAAACCCACCAGGAACTGTGTGTGGCATCCCTGCATGGAGTAACCCTGAAGGAGACACCTACAACACAGGCATCATGCAGACTAGAGGAGCAGAAGGACTGTATTTCGTCACTGTTCTTGGTTGAACAGCAAGGGCCAAAGTCAAGCCATGGAGAAATCATTTGGTTTGGTAGACATCTTTAAGAGCACACGGGTTTGCATATGAAGGACATGGATATGGCACTCCCTACCCCACTTCAACCTTGTAAAATTAACCTTTGCATGATATTCTTTGGTAACCATCCTCCACTTGTATGTTAGGGTTTTCCTGAAAAGTATCAGAAAAAACAAACTATATTCCGAGCAAGTCACCAAGGCAAGGGCAAAGAAACCAGACACATCTCATACCAGCGCACCTCAAACGTCCTCCAACCTTTACAGTCAGCAGCTGGGTACCCTCTGATGTTTGGAAGGGTTGAGGGGCAGGGATGGACTACAACCATGCTACATAGACACAGGCAGGAGCTGCAGAGCTTACATCTTACACTCTATTACTTGGGAACCAAGTGACCATCACTCACTGCAGAGGTGAAGAAGGATGTCCCCTGCTTGAGGCTTGCTCAAGGCTGGCCCAGAGCTCTACCTAAAACAAATGCACCCATGGCAAAGTCTCTGCAGCGTGCTCTTACCACCAGTTCACATCCATGTCTCACCTTTTGGTTTCACCCTAAACCTCTATGGAAAAGAATCTACTCAACCCAAGGAACATGTGCTCAGCTTATGGGGCCTATAAGGATGATGGGGAGAGAGTCTTCATTAGGGACTGTAGTGGTAGGACAAGGGCTGATGGGTTCAAACTGAAACAGGGGAAGTTTATATTAGATATAAGGAAGAAGTTCTTTACTGTGAGGGTGGTGAGGCACTGGAATGGGTTGCCCAAGGAAGTTGTGAATGCTCCACCCCTGGCGGTGTTCAAGGCCAGGTTGAACAGAGCCTTGGGTGACATGGTTTAGTGTGAGGTGTCCCTGCTCATGGCAGGGGGTTGGAACTAGATGATCTTAAGGTCCTTTCCAACCCTAACTATTCTGTGATTCTTTGATTCTATGATTCAGCTACTACACCTCCTTCAGCTTTGAAGGAGCTGCCGTGGTCATTACATCTGATGACCTACACATTATTATTCCCCATAAAGGTGCTCCTTAAAATCCACTCCTATGAAGATGTCCCTAGACTGCCTTCCCTGAAGGACACATTGACCGAAGCAGCCTTGGAAGCAGGCCTACAATCAATCACACTGAGCTACAAAAGGAGCCCTCTGATACACCTTTTCTTGATTTTAATCTGCAGAAACAACACAGAGCTTCTCCCCAGGAATCCTGAGGAGAAAGAGTTCCTCACGGTAGGAGAGGGGCTGGAAGGAAAGCCTAGGGGTTAGTCTTGCAGTTCCTATAGCTGCAGGGGCTGGCTGTCTATTTCAGAGGTTGTAACATTCATGCATTCTTGCCCTTCCTTTGCCAACCTGCTTTTGCACAGGCAAAGTAGTTTGCAAGCTCGTGACCATTTTGGCAGTTATGGCAACCTGCGATCCTAAACAACCCCTCACATCTTCACGTCAGAGCTGGCTTTATAGCTTCCTATTGCATACAGGTAGGACACATGGCTCTGTTGAGTGGCTGATGCTCTCCCTGCCGCATGCTTAGCGTGTTGTTTGTGCAACCACAGGTAAATAAGATATCCTAATAACAAGATGAACACTTCTGATACAGCTCCCTCACTGCCCTTCCTGGCGATGCATTGCCAGCTGACTACCTGTTGCCACTCCAGTCACTGAAAGGTAATGTTAGCTCAAACAATGAGTCAGATTCACAGGAAGTTTCACAGCCTGTCATATAAAACCTTTTTTCATTGCTTTGGAGGTGAACAGTGTTTAATAGCACTACCTTTCTCCCACCCACACGAGTGAAAAAGGCTAACTCATTCTTCCTCTCTCCTACCCGTTCTACCAGCTTTACACATCCTCTCTGTTTGGCTCAGGTCCACAGCGTCTGACATCCTCTACTCTTGCTGCAATCCTTCCTGCTTGAAAAGCTGGGATAAGGGGAAAAGGTGTTTTGTTGGACTGAATGCTGTCTATCAGTTCAGTTTCTAACTCACAGGGAAAATTTCAGTGGAAGTTATACTCCTCTGGCATGGGTTCTCTTTTAATTTCAGTGTTGAGAAGCTCTGAAATAATATTTGCAGCAATTCAAAGTCACATGAAAAAGCTGCCAGATTAATGCTGAGCCTTTATTTATGGACTAGCTTTGCTAGTACTATATGGAAACATACCACAAAAACATAGCATAGGACCATAGCATAGTTTCTGTCCCACCTAGCAAATTAAGAGGATCAAACACTAATTTATTACCTGTATCAATCTACTGCACAGACTGGGGAGGAAGCTGTTCTGTCTGGGTCATGCGAGATCCCAACCTCCAAAGTGCCTCTTAGACCTCTTGGTGTGTGCTCTTGCAGTAGGGCTAGTGACCAGCTGACCTTTGCCAAGATCTTATCCAAACTGCCTCGGTGCCACTGCTCCCCATGGACAGATGCACCCACTGCACCTTTACATTCTCCCTAGTTATGGGTCAAACTACCTTCAGGTGCAGAACAAAAGAGCAAGAAGGTTGCTCCACCTTGTACCAGCTAAAAAACAAAATCCCCAGCCATTCTTCAGCCAGCTAAGAAGGGGGGATACATCGTTGTCTTTCTCCAGGAGAGCTCCTACACATTTCCTTAGTATTCACCACTAGGCCAAAGCTGTTGCCAGCAGCAGAGACATGTTATCCAATAGCCCCCACAGCCAGCTGTGCATTTCCCTCATTATAAGCTAGGTAATAACCAGAGGTCTGGCCTTGCACAGCGAAAGATGCTGACCTCAGAAAATTCTTTGCAAACCAGCCTGTACAATGGCAGTGATGTATTGCTGGAAGTGCAGTTTTGTGCTCAAGAGGAAGTAGCGTCTAGCAAAAGCTCTGACACCTGATTTGCCTGCAAACAATGCAGCACCTTCTGCAAGAAATGTCACCATGGCTGGGAGAGGAGACAGACAGTGAGAACTGTGACAACGTGAGGAAACCAGCAAGGAAACCAAGAGCTGGAGCATGAAAGAGTTTGAACAAAGAGCAAGGACTGGGCAAAATGTCTTTGGATTTGTCAAAACCAGGCAGCCCCAAAGGCTCAGGTTCAATTTGGGAAATCATCATTTCAAAGATTTTTCATTTTGTTATTATTCTTATTCATTTTTAGATGGGCTTTTGCTTTCAAACTGGACTCACATACTTATTTGTGATTGTTACTAAATTTGGTATTCAGCTATTTAGTATAAATACACCAAGAAGTTTCCTCGTGCTCAAACTGCATGTCTGTGGGTTGAGCAGCCATGCACTTTTTCTTTTCACTTCCTTTTATCTCATTGACAAAAAGCACTGAAAGTTTTTGTTTCAGATCAACTGAAGGTGATTCTTAAAATAATTTGGCTTATCCACACCCTCCTACCCAAAATCCTTTATTCATACATTTTTGGTAGGAGTTTCTGGAGGTCTTAAAAGCCATAATCTTTACCCAGAGTATCTGTACCATCTACTTCTAGGAAAGCTGTCTGTAAACTACTACCAGACAAGATCACAATCAGATGTTTCCTTCTTTGGTGTTTCTTCTTTCCATTTCTTACAGTACCAGTAATGCTGTTTCCCTCTGGGTCTGTATATTGAAGCAGCAGCACAGCTATGAGAAACTGTGATTTCAGAAAAGGAAGCAAAAACTGTTTCCAGTCTGTAAACCCAGATCTGAGCAGGGTAATAAAAAGAGGACACAACAGACTATAAAGAAAGAAGTCGGTTTAACAGTCTGCTACTCTGATCAGAGTGGTCATGCAATTACTTCTGTAGCCTGTTTGGGATGTTAATAGGAATAGTCTGTGATTTTAATAGGAACAAACAATTTGACAATGGATCCAAATAACTGTGAATTGTCCAGAGATCTTTCATTAAGTAGACAGTTGCTTATGCCATAAATTTTTATAATCTTCCTAAATATATTCCCTGTCCACCTAAATGTACATCCACCTTGTTCCAGACAATAATGTGGAGTTCTGTATAAGAAGCTATCATCCCTTAGCTGATAGTTACCATTTTCCCACTGCTGAAACATTAACTGAGATCTGGTGTCTTAAAACAGTCCCGTTTCTTTCCCCTTTAAATCACATAATACTGTTCACTGGCTGTTACTCTTTGCACCTCAAGTGAGGCCTCTTTATTTCTGGCATTATCTGGTAAGGTTTGCAGAATTTAAACACAACCTGGTCAAAGACTATTTTATCAAATAATTATTTCTTTATGGCATTTAGTTTTCTTATTAATCCTTCTAGGATCTTGGTCTTTGTGAGGAATATGGCTCTTTGTCTCCAGGAGAAATAGGGCTGGCATATGAAGTCCAGCATCTATCCCATCACACTGATATCAGGTGACAATACATTGTAGAGAATACATTTTCTTTGATCTAATTTTAAACTTTCTGCCTTTCATTTTTTTGCTGGAAGTTCCCTTGTTTTACTGTTTTGATAGAGGATGGTAGTCCAGCTCATTGTGGTACTCCAGTGCCCTGCAGGCATGCTTGCATCTAGTCCTCAATAGATGGATGAGAATGCATGAGTCGATAATGTCCAAGACTATGCAACCAGAGAGTTCAGGGCATGAAGAAGACACAGATAGGAGAAAGCAGAATCCCATGTCAAACCACCCCTGGAGAGGAGGTGACCATCCCAACCCATGGCCATAGACATCCAGATGCAGCTGACTGGTGGAACAAGCCTTTGGGTCAAGGATGAAGGGAGATCACAGTTGTGTGCCAGAACACTGTGAGCTTCAGCTGGGACAAGAAATTAAGCTGGACATTTATGTGGTTATGAGCCTCACAAGCCTTCCTTTCTGAAATGGCATCTGAGAACACAAGTTCTTGTCTGAGAATGCAAGAGAACGTGTGGGCACTACAGAAGGGCAAGCATAGAACTTACTCTAACAAAATGACAAGCCAGCATCTATGAGACAGTCCCAGTTTCACTTTGAAGCCTAGAAATATACTGGAACACACTATTCACTGAACTATTTGTGAGTAAGTCAGGGAGTAACAAGATGAAACATGAGTTTGTGAAGAGCAGATCATGTCAAATCAATCTAATTCCCCTTAATGCCAGGACAGTTGATATAATAGATGGAGGGAACATGAAAATCTGATATAACAAAACTATTATAAGGTTTGTAGCACATTCTTATAAGTCATTCTTATCAGCAAACAGAGCGTCTGAGGCCTGGGTATGATCACTGAAAAGCACGTGTAGGACTACTTGTGAAAAATACTCAAAGAATCACTATCAATGTAGTAACTACTCTGGAAGATGTAGTAGGGGGATTTTCTGTGTATAGTATGGCAGAGATGTCCTCAGAGTTGAAAACCACTCCATGACAGACTGGGCAGTACCTATATAGAATCTGCATATGATGCTATCGAGAGTTTTCAGAAACACCAGAAAAGATCAAGATATGTGTTTTCTTGGTAAACTGGAGAAATGGTCAGAAATCATAGAATCATAGAATGGTGTGGGTTGGAAAGGACCTTAAGCTCAACCATTTCCAACCCCTTGCCGTGGGCAGGGACACCTCACACTAGAACAGGTTGCTCCAAGCCCCTGTGTCCAACCTGGCCTTGAACACTGTCAGGGATGGGGCAGCCACAGCTTCTTTGGGCACCCTGTGCCAGCACCTCAGCACCCTCACAATAGAGAAGTTCTTCCTTACATCTAACCTGAACTTCCCCTGTTTCAGCTTAAAGCCATCACCGCTTGCGCTGCCACTACAGCCCCTGATGAAGAGTCCCTTCTTGTAGCCCCCTTCAGACACTGGAAGCTACTCTGAGGTCTCCAGCAGCTTCTCTTCTCCAGGCTGAACAGCCCCAATGTTCTCAGCCTGGCTCCATACGGGGGGTGCTCCAGCCCCTTATCATCCTCTTGGTCTCCTCTGGACTTGCTCCAACAGCTCCATGCCCTGCTTGTGGCCATCCAGGCAATTCCTTATCCACCAGGTGGTCCATCCATCAAATTTATGTCTGTCCAGTTTAGAGACAAGGATGTCGTGCAGGACAGTGTCAAATGCTTTGCACAAGTCCAGATAGATGACATCAACTGCTTTGCCCCTATCCAAGGAAAGTCCAAGGAAACTATGGTTAACCCAGGCAAGCATAGAAATGTATACTTGGGAACTCAAGGACAGAAGTCCTTAGTAGGTGAGAGCTCTCCAACAGCAGGTACATAGACGTATTGAAGAGGTATGCTAATAGAAAGGTTTTAGAAACTAGATTTGCTTAGTCTAGAAAGGAGGACGCTCAATGAGGACAATTATGCTTTCCTCCCATGCACGAAAAGTTCTTTTAGAGATGATAGCAACCATTGTTCTCCAGTGGTACTGAGGACAGACAGGGGGGAAAATGGTTCAGTCTGCAGCAGGAAGGGTTAAGGTTACCTATTCAGAGGGCATGCTGAATAACAAGACCCATAATCACAGGGTCTGGATATTAAGGAAGGTTGTGAAATCTTGTCCCACAGCCTGTAAGACCATGGTAGATGGATATCAGTAGCAAATGCCTAGGAATGCCTAGATCTCACTTCAGAGCAGAATGGGACTAATGTCATCTTGCCTGTCTGGACAGAAGCATGAAACATCTACCTGGATGGAAGACAACACACCCTGTATTTAAATACATATTTTTTTCCAGGCTGACTATAAAGCTTTCCTTCAGATTTCTGTAATACTACAACAGCTTCCATATTAATTTCCCTCATATTTATCTCATAAGTTTTGGATTTTCACTTAGAAGCAGTGGAAAAAGTAAAAAAAAGAGAGGTTGTTATAGAACAGATTCACATATGAACTCTTTTGAACTGTAGAAGGGACTTTTTATTGCCCCTATCTGATTTCCCATATAGACCTGAGATAGATCCGTCTCAGCACTGAGCTCGAGCTGGTTAAGTAAAGCATGGATTTCAGAGAGGTTTCTCACCCTATTAAGGAGAAGCATGAAAAGAAAAAATAGTACTTCATCAATTTAGTAATTTTTCCTGAAGCTGATCTCACTGACTAAAACACACGTGAAATATCCCCAACATAGGAAAAACATGAACCTGCTGGAGCAAGTCCAGAGGAAGCCAGAGGGCTGGAGCCAGGCTGAGAGAGCTGGGCTTGTTCAGCGTGGAGAAGAGAAGGCTCAGGGGAGACCTAAGAGCAGCTCCAGTGCCTAAAGGGGCTGACAAGAAACCTGAAGAGGGGCTTTTTACAAGGGCATGAAGTGACAGGAAAAGGGGGAATTGCTTCAAGCTGAAAAAGGGTGGATCTAGATTAGATATTAGGAAAAAACTCATCACTATGAGGGTGGTGAGATGCTAGAACAGGTTGTCCAGAGAAGCTGTGGCTGCCCCATCCCTGGCAGTGTTCAAGGCCAGGTTGGACACAGGGGCTTGGAGCAACCTGCTCTAGTGGAAGGTGTCCCTGCCCATGGCAGGGGGTTGGAACTGGATGAGCTTTAGGGATCCCTTCCAACATAAACCAGTCTGTGATTCTATGAATTTATGAGGCTTCATTTTCCAGCTATGGCTTTTTCTTATGGCTTTCTTTGCTGGATTGCAGATGTCTTTAGAACTAGATTTTATTTCATTACAATCAAATTTCCCTGGGGATCTGCTAAGAAGAATAAGTCCTCCAGACTCTGATGGTCTGGGATAAGGGCTACTGCAACTGCAGAAGTATAGTTACATTAATTTTTCATTCTTGGCCAAGGTTCAATCTAAATTACAGTGGCTAGAGGCAACTTTGATTCCCTCCATGTGTTCAATGAAAAGAAACCATTGGAAGACTGTCACTCCCATGTCATATGACTTCTTTTCCACTCTGTGGTACCATGAGATCTTATGTTCCATTTCACTTTACAGTCTTCCCATTGAGGAGCTGTGATTTATTGGCACAGGCAAACACAATATGAATAAAGCCTTTATGCTTCCTAATCTGAGATTTAACTGAAATGTTTGATATGGTTCTTGAAATTCTACATTTTCACTCTAGATCACCCAACAGAAATGTTCCCATGAAGTTCTAGAATGTTGTTTAAGGAGAGTCAGTATAAAAAGAGGATTGTTCCCACTCTCTCTATCAGAAAGTCAGGAATGTCTGTTTTGGTTTATATTATTTCTCCCCAAATGAATTCTGAAGGAATTCTGATATTAGGCAGTCCTTAAACCAGATATTATCTTACAGCATTTTCCTGAGAATCAGATAATTTAGCTGAAACAGAAAAAGAGACATTAAGGGTTATAAAGACACAGACAGACCTTGGGGTCTTTTGGCATAAGTACCTGCTACACAGATCTCACCAGTCTCTTCAGAAGCACCTGATAGTGGGCAAGAGAAATGGTGGTTACCAAATATTTAATATTGTTTATATCCTGCTAAAATTGACCCAAGCTGATTTATGTCTGTAGAAACAGATAAGGACTACAGGAGATGGTGAGATTTTGCAGTCAATGCGCTGAAATATTTTCTGTCCTCTTTTGTGGCATGACCTTTAGTAAGTCACTGCCTCATTCTGTGCTGTAGTTTCCCCATTTTTATGACAGGGACCTGACTCTCTATTGAGATCATTTCAGACTCACTGCTAATCAAAATAATCATCACTAATATTGTTCCCTGGCATCTCTTTTTTCTCCCATAAAGAACCTACCCAACCCCTGAGGACTTTCCAAACTATATTCTCAACCTTTTAGGACGTTCCTTAACAAAACTGTTATTAAGAATGAGGAAAGGTTTTCCACACAGAAAAACAAAATTTAGCTTTCCAGTTTTAATGCAAGTGAGGAAAGTGGCTGTGATTGTAGCAGCAAGCAAAGTCCATTCAGGAACATCAAGGTGGCCAAAAGAAGACTGAAGTAGAAACATCCTTAAAAAAATTTCGAAGGGATATAGAATGTGCAGAGAAAGGAGCTGAGAGGTGGAGGCAATGACAGTATCAAAGGAAGGAAAGAAGGAAGGAAGAAAGGAAAAAATTGTTGTATGCACTCTTTCATTTAAGTTTCATTTTCCCGATTACTGCATACACTGAGCTACTGAAAGGCTGTGTCAGATTAATAACAAGCATGCAGTTCCCAGAAGTAAATGTCCAGCACATCTGTTAACACAGATTGGGCTGGACAGCAACAGCAGGAGGAAACAAAACAGTTATCCTGGAAACAGCAGAGTTTTGAGATGTCATAGAATCATAGAATCACAGAATGGTTTGGACTGGAAAGGACCTTAAGATCATCTAGTTCCAACCCCCCTGCCATGAGCAGGGACACCACACACTAAACTATGTTGCCCAAGGCTCTGTCCAGCCTGGCCTTAAACTCCTCCAGGGTTGGAGCGTTCACAACTTCCTTGGGCAACCCATTCCAGTGCCTCACCACCCTCACTGTGAAGAACTTCTTCCTTATATCTAACCTAAAGTTCCCCTGTTTAAGTTTAAACCCATTACCCCTTGTCCTACCACTAGAGCCCCTAATGAAGAGTCCAAAGACCTCTGTTAGGAATACACCTTGTGTAAGATGTTGTGCAAAGTCCTCTTACATTAAATAAACAGACCACTGTGCAAAACACTAATGTGTGCAATGAACTACAGATTTTGCATTGCCTATCAAAAAGATCACACTTTGTGGTCTCGGTGGATATTATAGATACATAGTAGTATATACAATAGTGTATATATATGTGTAAGAGATGGCTATTATATATAAAGTCTGGATGCCTGTAACATACAGATCATCCCTGTGATGTAATTTGTACTTACATAATTTGTAATGTAATTTGAATTTACCCTCAGAATGTCTTATCATTCTGAGACACAGCATCAATATCTCCAGAACTCAGGGATCCCATCATGTTTTGATGGAGCCACTTCACTACATTTTGGTGTTTTGAGGACAAAGGTCTAGGCTGGGAAAAGAGGAAAGAATGGGACTACTTAGGATTCCCAGAAGTGTGGTGTGTTATCTGTGATAGAAGCATAATGTTTCCTTGAAACTTTAAGAAAAGAAAAGAAAAATCAATCCTGGAAGAACTAATAATAAAAGACAAATATGTTCTTTCTGGTACTGTTTCTGTGGTACATGTGTCCCAGTTACATTTCTGTGCCATTCTTGGAATGTGAAATTGAGAGCATGAAGCTATTAGTTTGGCAGCCTGTGTGTCAGGAAAGGGATGAAAGCTGTCTGGTAACTGCCCAGGAACTTGGCTTCTTTCACTATTTGGTTGTTTGGAGAGAGGAATTTAAAAAAGAAAAATAAAAAATATCCAGACTACCAATGAAATAAAAGCTTAAAATCAAGGTATGCTTACTGTTAATGAAGGTGAAACATGAATTTCATTCTCACACAGCGACAGGGGTTTGGAAATGTGAGTGGGACCTGAGCATCTCTGGAAACAAACGACTGGGAAAAATAAGGAGGGATGAGGAGGGAAGTGATAGCTGGGGAAAGGAAAAATCCTGTGAGAGTCAAACTCAAGTTGACCAACAAAGTTATGGTGTCCACTGATGTGGTTCTACAAGATTCACTATAGGGTGCACAGTCGTTTTCCACTGAGACATGGGAGGCAGTGGTGCCAGCTCTGTCCTCTGCCACACCACACAGTGATTTAATACGAGAGCCAAGATATGACCTACAGGCCTTTTGTTTTCAAATGAAAGCATTTCAGATGATGACTTGTATTTCTGGTCGAAGCAGAAGCACTGAAGTGTGACTAACTCAACTCTGGTTGGATTGTCTCTATCAGAGACATGGAGGGGTCCAGATATCAGAGGCGTAACCCCTGGCTGGACCAGGTTGCTCAGGGAATAAGAGGAATGTCTATACTCTACTCAACAGGAGCTACACCTACATTTCTGCACTGCAAACCAATTCCCAAATGCCACTTTGCAGTGCAAAGGGTTCAGTCTCCCCAGGGTACCCTGAGAAAGCTGCATCCTGAAGCCAGCTCTCTGTGTACTTCATATAAGATGATGCAGACTTGGACTATGAGTAATTTAAAACACAGAGACAACCCCAGGAGCCTTGGTTAGCCTTGGCTTCTGTGCCTCCTTCAGAGCCAGGGACCTTAATGCTCGCCCTAATCCCTCTGGTGCTCCAGACTTTAATCTCTGTAGGTCTCATCTTCTCACCCATCAGATGAGGATGCCTTTGCTCTTCAGCTTATCTGTTTAAATTTAGCCCTAATGTAGCTCTATTGCCTGCTCTGGAATTAGTTTAATTTTATGCTGGGGTTAGAAGAAGGTAATTAAACTCCACCTGTATTTGTCTAGCTGTTTATGCATATCAAATACATTTCCCCCAAGGAAAACTTGACAGCTTCTGTTCTCCTGACTATCTTCTAGTCAAACTAAGGAACAAAAACGCTTTACATTTTTCTGTCTTTTTTGTGTGTATGTGACTTTTAATTCTGAGTAACAAACAAAGAAAATAGGAAATGATGGCATGCATACCTTCAGAAAAGGAATCCCAGGAAAAATAAGCATTTCCTGCCTCAGAAATTCACCTTCTTCACAAGTTCTGTATAAGCACCCATGTAACAGCTTTGAGTTGCCTACATAAAACATGAGAGTATTTGCTTGGTCTTTAGTCATATGGCATTAATACATGAGGAAAAAAAATATATGGTTATTCGTATTGACATCTACAAAAATTGGAATTTCGTTCTTATCAAATGACCAAAAAAATTATTCTGGAAATCAGTAAATAGCATAGAAGTGTCCTTATTCAATGCTTCTTAGTTGTGTTTTTGAGTCATAAATGCTTACTGGTAAAGATTTAAAAAAGAGACACAATTCAGCTACAAGAAACTAAACTAGATACCTTTTGATTTTTGTTTTGCTATGAAAATAACTAAGAAAGAATAAATATTTGGGTCTTAAAGACTGGATTCAGTAGAGCATAATGCTAACACAATCACTTGGAATAACTCTTATTCCCTTATGAGTCTTAGCTGTGTAGTAAGTATTCATCTGACTTCAATTTCTTAAAATAGACTGCCAAAACGAGAGACAATGACAACTGTAAGGTAACACTGGTATGTAACTACCATTAGTGTCAAGGGAAGCTATACAAACGAGGGGAGAATGAAGCTCACATTATCTTGGCTCTTATCTCCTGTCTGATAAAAAGAAACATAACTATCAACAAGGCAAGCTACCAGCAAAAGATCTTTCCCTAGTCTAATATCCATAGCACCTTGATTAACCAGAGATGGTGGAAACAATACCAGCAGCAGAGCTGGTGAAGTATGATCCCTTTGTACTCAGCAGAGCCTTAATGAAGAGCTGGCACCTCTGATCACAACATCTTTATCACTTCTCCGGCAGAAATTTGCCTCCTTCCCTGCAGACATACACATTTCCCATTGTATGTCCCTTCTGGCACTAAGATAGACGAGAACATGGACATTACATGGAAGATTTACAGTCTTTGGTAGATCTAGAATTTAGTTATCTAGTCAAAATCAATTGTGTGGGTTCTGTCTATAGCAAAGGTCATTCATGCTATCAGCAGGGATTTCCCCAGAAGAAAGAATTTCCCTACTCTGAAGTGTCTGAATACAGAAGATTAATCTCCCTCCTGAAGATCTTGACTGTGGGAGACAAATGCTCTTCAACAAGTTTGTGTAGCCAGAGACTAGGACAACACTGTATGGTTCAAAGCTAGGGCCCAAATCCTTTGATTTAAACCCATATTTCATGGGTCCTCTAATTTGAATCAGTTAATCAGAGGCGAATATGAGTATGAAAAACACAGTGATGACAATGCAGTTTTTGTCACCAGCACAAAGGTGGTGAATTGTCAGGAATCATTACTGCAGAGTAAGCAGTGCATGAAACACACCCTCCTGCAGCAATACACTATACCAGTGTCTCAAACACACCTACCAATATTTTTCATGTGCTTTGATTGGGATTTCTGGGAGTTCATAATAAAATGCTGAATGCTTCATGCTAAGAAGTCCTCATTTCTTTTCAACCATTATTATTACTTCTGCAACAAGTTTGCTAGAATCATTACCCATTTAGACTTTCAGGACTGGGGTTCTCTTGAGGTTGGATTTGTCTCCTTATCTTGAAGCATCTATAACATAGATGCCTACATCAGGCTAGTCACCCTGAGTTCCCTTTACAGTCAATAGAGAAGAAGAGGCACCTAGAGAAGATGATTCATCTCATCCTAATCTATATATCAAACAAGTACCAGATTAATTGGTCTCTGGAGATACCTGTTTATCTCTATTGACAATAAAAGGAGCCTAGAGTGACTAACTCAGACTTACCTGTCCATATTTTGGTTGCCTACAGTTAGCTGAGATAAGTCCCAGTCAGAGCTTCCTTTGATCAAGCAATTCAACCACTATCACAAAATGGAACAGATAAGAAGGGCAAGAGTGGATGAACAGGCAGGACAGAGTAATTGTGTGCTACCTGATCAGAAATAAACACACCAGAGGAGGGATTCATAATCTTCCACTAGCCCAAAGATATGTTACTTTCCATTTGCCCAAACTGGTCTTGAGGGAAAGACTGTATTTGTTCCCAGGAACATGCTCATGTCTCTTTATGGTAGCCTCTATCGATAGATCAGAGCTGGAGTTCCCTTGAGCTGGCCAGACTCATCAAAGCCTATCTCAGCAAGTGTGAACATTAGGAATTACAGCCATTTGTAGATCTAGCCCCTGACCTTCTGCTTCATGACATGATTGATTTACACTTGGGGTTCAGATTTATATTTATGATCCAGCCTTATTGTGCTGTTACTCAGATTGAGAAAAATCTCAGAAATATGGAGGTGGTGATTTCCTTTTTTTAGCTTGTTCTTACACCAGTGTTTTCCCTATCACAACTTGAAAAGAGTGGAGATAATCCTTATCTTTATATGCAGTTCCTAAGGGACAAACCCACAGGTCATTCTGTCCAATCTTGGACTAAAAGGGATCCAAGATTTCAGAGCATCTCTACTTCAAGTGCTTTTCAGCTCTCAAGGAAAATCTGCTATTTACCTCTTTTCTCGACTTTGATTATTTTCTTTAATTTCTTCTTATCCTGCCAGAAACAATCAAACCAAAGGTCCCTCAGCCTGTATGGACTGCTTGAAAGAGGGGAGAAGGAATAAGTCTGGCTTCAAAAAGTTTTGACAGTTGGCATGGTAATGAGCCCATTCCAACTAAAATTACCTCATTGCTGCTCATTTTTCCTGGCTACCAATCGATTTATGAACCTCTTTTAACATCTAGAGAAGTGTTAATGAATCAAGTGTTTAAAAATAACATACACCAGGAGGTTGTAAATTACAGCCCCAGCATCCTTTGAATGAATTACACGTCCCACATTTCCAACACCCACCTGGTACCCGTCTACTACAACATGTGTGTTCATTCAGGGTCTGAATTTATTATCCACAAATATGTGTTTGGGGTTCCACCAAGCCTTGACTCTTCAGCATCCAGCCCAGCTATCAGTTCTGAAACAGCAGAAGAAGGGGTAGAGAAAAGGGTGGTCAAGAGGGGGTATCACTGCTTGAAGGAGAGGAAGTAAATGGAGAACCAAGACCAGCTCTGGTCATCCTGAAGGCAGCGATGTCAAAGAAATGGCATAAAGCAGTCAGTTCTGAATCAGTGCACCTCACTGCATTTTAGGCTCCATCTTGAGCAACCAAATGGATCAATCACCACTTAGTGTGGCTAGCTAAAGCACTGCCACTGCATGTGTATGTGCCACATGTGGCAGTGTATGTGCCACATACAAACAGTGTTTGGTATGGATGGTTTGTGGGAGCCAAAATTTGTACAGTGAGCTGTTAGGCTGGAATTCAGTTTGCCAGACTATCAGCTCTGCAAACTTAAGAAGAGATCAGCACACAGACTGAGATGCCAGTAACCTGATGTTGTAGCAGAAAAGAGTAAATACTTTTCTGGGCATCAACATGTGTGTCGTGTGTAACTTAAAGAAACAAACTGTGAAACCATACTTGGGATGCTAGACTTGGGTTTATGTGTTCAGGCTGAGTATCACTCCTTAAAAATAATGCTGGAAACTGGAATGAGTCAAAAGAAGAACAATGAGGTTAAAAGTTAAGAGAACAGACCCATAAAGAAAACCTGATGAGGTTGGGTTTCTAAGGCTCGGAGGGGTTATCTCCCCTGTTTCACCTGTCGTTGTGACAGGGAGCAATAAGTATATGTTTAATAAAGCAGCTAATATAGTCTGAGCAACATGGATCTCACCTATTTCACCCTGCTTCTCAGAGGACTTTTCAGGAAGCAAACTTTGCAAACAACAGCCAGTGTCATACTTTAAAACTAACCCAGGTTTGCCTATCCTTCTGTTCCATCAAACCAGACAGATCTTATGGATTCAGCCCAACCAAAAGTAAGGATAAATCAGGACTGGAAAACTATACTGCAGGACTTCTGGGAACAATCAAGTCAATCTTTCTCCTAATGATGTCAATGGCAAAGCTCGCACTGACTAAGGTGGCAAGGAACTAGGCTTTAAATCTCTTTAATTAGAATAGAAGAGTAATTTTTGTTAACACTTTGCTGAGTGGTGTATATATATACAAGTGGTGTATTTTATATGTATATATAAAAAGAAAATATCTGCTTCTCACTGAAGTGGTTGGATTCGCATCCAAAACCAGCACACTGGCAGTAAGGAAAGCAGGTTACACTAGGAGCATATCAAAGGGGGAAAGAAAACAAATTGAAACAGTTGTATTTTTTGATGTAGTGATAATAATTCCACTCCTCACCTCTTGACCCAAGAAACTGACGCTTTTACTTCCACCAGGCACTTTGTCCATTCCTTCCAGTCGCCCTTTTGTTCTATCATTGAATGGTACTCAGTGAGAGGAAGCATAGGGTCATCTCACACTCACCTGAGTCTTCCCTTGGATGCAGAAAAAAACCTTTATGCTATTGAAATATCCAGAGGATGTAAGATTACCAGTGGATGAGTGAGGAGCATGTTGCCATTAGAGTAACACCACCATAACAAAACAGAAGAGGCATCAGTTCATACCTGAAAAGCTCCTGGTTTCAGACTGTGAGCAAAATTCTTCTGTTGCATCAAACTAAAAAGAACCATTCCGAAAATGAAAAACACAACAGTCCTCTGGAAACCAGGAGAGACCAGATTTAATGCAAAATGTCGTAAGAGATTTTGTTTCTGCCCAAAGGTAACCATCCGCTTTCACACAGATAGATGTAAATGCTAAAACATTCTCTTAATTTTCATTACTTTACTCCAGGTTTACAGTGGTGTAACCAAGGAGTGGATTTAAGTCATTGTGTTATTATTTTTTAATCCAAACCACCTCTTGGTAAAATAAACACATTGAAAGGCTCATTGTAGAACCAACAGCACCTGTCAACCAAAGGGGTTTTCTGAAGAGTAAAAAAAAGTGACTTACTTTTTCAACTAAAGTTGACAAAATTTAAGTCTTTGGTTAAAATGCCAAAATATCTTCGATAACACATTTACACACCTATAAAAACAAAAGTTCACTCAAAAATTCCAATAAATGGTCTTTAGGTTGTATAAGAGCCATACAGCTGCAAAAACATCAAATATGTCTGATAGATTTTAAAGCAACAGTCAGAAAACTCTTGTATACAACTTTCAAGTCAGTTTTTTTTTATTCCTTTGAATTTGAGCTTCTCATTAAATAAAAAGCAAATGTTTTGACTTATAAGGAGAGACATCACTTTGTCTTCAGTCTGAAGCTTCCATGTAGATCCCAAGATATGTATAACAGAATTTCCTCTTTAGCTAAACAAATATGGAGCAGAAAGAAAGAAGAAATAAAGGAGGAAAAATAATTGTGGGTGAAAATAGCCCAAAATCACATCCTCATCTGATGTAAATCTGTCTAGTGCTAATGAAGTGTGCAGGGTTACATCAGCTGAGGGATTAACCCAGGTCTCACACCGAACACAAAATGAAAGCTGAGAAATACCAAATGCCATCATGATATGAACACATTGAGAAAATAAAAAAGGTAAACTGGAATAATGAGGGAAATTGGTCCTCCACATTAAACAAGGCTCCATCATGTACTCCATGAAATCCAAGTCAAATACTGGATTCCAAAACAGCTTGTTAGGAAGGAGTATAGCCATTTTCCAAACATTTACATTCATATTTTACTGGACAATGTATGGCCTGAGTTTCTATTAAGCCATTATTACATTTTGCAGACGTCATTTTGACACATTTTTGAACAGACTGGAAGCTCTTGTTTATTCAGCTTTCCCCTTGGGCACTTCAAGAAGTTATTCTCCTGTAATTCCAGTTCTGCTTCACCTAGGTATACCTTTAACAGTCCTTGTTTTGTTATTAACTCAATGACTGACTGACAGAGGCGACTGGATTTTGAAACTCTGCCATCAATGCCATTCCATCAACACGGTGGTGACATAGGAGTCCTTAAAAGGGAAGTTTAAAGAGAACAAAAGTCTTTTC